>NC_091741.1:76013062-76140562 GCF_043380555.1 Nothobranchius furzeri
ACTGCTTCCAGGTCACGACAAGTTATCACTGGCGTCTCCGAGACCCTGAAGGGGTCGTGAGGTTCAGCTTTTATTCTGAAGGAATCGTTGCGGTCTGGTGTAACTTGCAACAGATTTTATCCAGCTTGTCGAGGTTCTTGTTGGCTAAAGAGGAAGTCCGGATGGCCTGTCCGAGACTTCTTTAGAATGCTTTGAACTAAAGAAAAGGTGGCGTGGGATATGTTTTATAATTGCCATATTTTGGTTTGCTGGCGAATCAGAATTTGACATGCCAAAAGAGGGCTTATACAAACACCACAGAAAACCACGCCTCGCGCCAGAAATTAAGGTTCTGAATGGATCAGACAAAAGGAAATGTGTCGTGTGACTTTAGCATTACATGTCATCAGTGTCTAGTGCAGCTGTCCAAGATTATAATTACTTGTAAAATACTACTGATCACAGGATTATAATATCAAGTAATAACATTGTCATTTCACAGATTGATTGAACATTGGGCTCACGTTGTTATTGGTAATAACAAAGTTGTTGGTTATGTGTTCATCAAAAGAGTTCTTCCTCTTCGTCTTGAGCTGTAACAGAGGTGAAGCAGTTCAGATGAGCAGAGTGCATGAAAGACCTTGGCCACTATCTCATGTAGATTAGCCTGTCAGAGACTGTATGTCTCTGCTCGAGTAGACACAGCAGATCATGACCTTTAGGTCAAAAACAGGACATTCATGATGCTACAGGTGCTATATAAATAAAATTGACTTATTTACTTACTTTTAAAAACTCTTAGTGGGCCAGTGAAGCTGGTTTCTGGGTCGGACCCAGGTCCGCGCTGCCTGTCCTGAATAGAATGACAGGCTTGTCTCCCTCTCACTAAAGCGCTAAACTACGCTACGTGAGCAGATATTAACGAGTATGAAACAGCTGACAAATGCACATTATAGTTTATTATTGTCAAGAATCAATATTAGAATAAATGTCCCATAATATTTTAATTGTCTGACACATAACAGTAGTCTGTACAATATGTTAGCACACAAGTTTAAGCTAGCTAGCTAGCTAGCATCATTCACTCACTGACACACCTGCTTGCGCCACAGAGCCTACTGACACCAAAACTTAATCTCTCTCCTTTGGTCATCATTTCTCCCTTTGGCTTGTCTCTGATCTCTGGAGCGTGCAGCAGGTTCAACTGCTGGTTTTTAAATTATTATTTCTGATTATAATTGGTCAATCTGACTTTGTCAGGCAGACAGGACATGAAAATATTATCCAACTTCTATTTCCTACATTAACTTCTGATTGAAATGCCTAACAGATCTGACACACTGTCACTTAACATTCATGGACTCACCCATTTTGATTCAGGACAGGGAAGGCTATTGTTGGTTTACCATCCAGGAAACAGCAGAAAATGTCTCCGCTAGTAGAAGCTAACCATTAGCATTAGCAACTCCACAACACAGCAGAATTCCTTCAGGCTTGTGTTGTTTGTGGAATATAAAACATCAATGTGAAAGCAAACCGAGTCAGTGGTAGAGTTGCATTGCTGTTTGCCAATCAGAGTTGAAATGACCAACTATCAGGAAATCAATCTCAAAGTCCTGCTGTGTTCAGCTCAAGTCGGATCTTGCTCATTTCTATCACCAGAGATTTTTTTCCCTTAGTATGACTTACAACATACAGGTGCTGGCCAGTAAATTAGAATATCATCAAAAGGTTGAAAATATTTCAGTAATTCCATTCAAAACGTGAAACTTGTACATTATATTCATGCAATGCACACAGACCAATGTATTTCCGATGTTTATTACGTTTAATTTTGATATTTATAGGTGACAACCAATGAAAACATCAAATCTGGTATCTCAGAAAATTAGAATATTCTAAAGGCCAATGAAAAAATGTTTGTTTCTCTAATGTTGGCCAACTGAAAAGAATGAACATGAACAGAATGTGCATGTATAGCACTCAATACTTAGTCGGGGCTCCTTTTGCCTCAATAACTGCAGTAATGCGGCGTGGCATGGACTCGATCAGTCTGTGGCACTGCTCAGGTGTTATGAGAGCCCAGGTTGCTCTGATAGTCGTCTTCAGCTCCTCTGCATTGTTGGGTCTAGCGTATTGCATCCTCCGCTTCACAATACCCCATAGATTTTCTATGGGGTTAAGGTCAGGCGAGTTTGCTGGCCAATCAAGGACAGGGATACCATGGTCCTTGAACCAGGTGCTGGTGGTTTTGGCACTGTGTGCAGGTGCCAAGTCCTGTTGAAAGGTGAAGTCTGCATCCCCATAAAGTTGGTCAGCAGCAGGAAGCATGAAGTGCTCTAAAACTTCCTGGTAGACGGCTGCATTGACCCTGGACCTCAGGAAACAGAGTGGGCCAACACCGGCAGATGACATGGCACCCCACACCATCACTGACGGTGGAAACTTTACACTGGACCTCATGCAACGTGGATTCTGTGCTTCTCCGCTCTTCCTCCAGACTCTGGGTCCTTGATTTCCAAAGGAAATGCAGAACTTGCTTTCATCAGAAAACATAACTTTGGACCACTCAGCATCAGTCCAGTCCTTTTTGTCCTTGGCCCAGGCGAGACGCTTCTTGCGCTGTTTCTTGTTCAAGAGTGGCTTGACACACGGAATGCGACACCTGAATCCCATGTCTTTCATGAGTCTCCTCGTGGTGGTTCTTGAAGCGCTGACTCCAGCTGCAGTCCACTCTTTGTGGATCTCCCCCACATTTTTGAATGGGTTTGTCGTCACAATTCTCTGCAGGGTGCGGTTATCCCTAGAGCTTGTACACTTTTTTCTACCACATTTTTTCCGTCCCTTCGCCTGTCTGTTAATGTGCTTGGACACAGAGCTCTGCGAACAGCCAGCTTCTTTAGCAATCACCTTTTGTGTCTTGCCCTCCTTGTGCAAGGTGTCAATGATTGTCTTTTGGACAGCTGTTAAGTCAGAAGTCTTCCCCATGATTGTGGTGCCTTCAAAACAAGACTGAGGGACCTTTTAAAGGCCTTTGCAGGTGTTTTGAGTAAATCAGCTGATTAGAGTGGCAGCAGGTGTCTTCTATATTCAGCCTTTTCAGAATATTCTAATTTTTTGAGATACCAAATTTGGAGTTTTCATTAGTTGTCACTTATGAATATCAAATTTAAATGTAATGAACATTGGAAATACATTGGTCTGTGTGCATTGCATGAATATAATGTACAAGTTTCACGTTTTGAATGGAATTACTGAAATATTTTCAACCTTTTGATGATATTCTAATTTACTGGCCAGCACCTGTATTTGTTTCTACAAGAGACCACTGCAAATGTATAAAAATATGTGTAAAATACCACTTTAAAAGTTGCCTCTGAGGAACATGAAAGTCTTTTCTGAAACCTAAAAGTGACATCTGAGATTGCGCTTGTCTTGAATTTGGTGGCACCTTCTGAAACGTTTTATCATTTTTCATTTAGTGTAAAATTGGAGGAGGTTTGTAATCCAATTTGTGGTTACCATCCCCTGCGCAGGCAGCATGTGTTATACAGCAGGAGGTGCCACCTGTTATGCTTTAGAAAATCCCTTCTGCAATTATCTTACTCAGCGATGTGGAGGTCTAATTTATATGGGGTTTTAGCTGGTAGCTATTGTGCCAACGAATCACTCTTAAGACCAACTAACGTGTGTTCAGTGTTCTCTTTCCCTGAATGTCTTCTTTTGATTTAAATTGCAATGAAACAATTGGAGAAAAAATCTTCAAACAAATCATTTTTACCAAAAAGGAAAGGGGAAATATAAATTCTGATTCCAAAAAGCAGCAGCATCTTTTCTTGTGTTAACATAACATGAACTGTCTCCCCAGATCCACAACCGTCTGGATCAGAGCTGCTGTGGATTCAGGCCTCGGCGGGAGGATGTGTGCGTTGAAGTGGCCCAGCAGGCTTCCTGTGAGGACCAGGAAAACGTAAAATTAGCAAACATTTTCCATAGGAACCAGGACTCCAGGCACCTGGTGTTCACCAACAACAAGGGATTCTTTGACCGCAATGAGGACAACTTAGACTTCAGGTTGCTCGAGGGTATCCGGGAGTAAGTTAACACCATTAATGTAGAAATACTTGGAGTTTTAGGTATTCCTGTTAGAAAAGAAGCACCTGAACTTTTTTATCTGTGTTTTGTACAAATCACTGATTTTCATACCGACTCACATGGATTGTAATCCCTTTAGTTTCAGTCTATCTATCCACAGTTTAGTGCTGAGGTCTGTTTTTGTTTTTTACATGTACTATAAAAAATGTGTGAGTCATTCATAAATGTTATATTCTATTTTTCGGTTTTCTTGTGCTCAGACGTTTTTCTTAAGGAATTATCCTACCCAGGCATTAATATTGTTAACTTTAAAATGCAAAAAGGCATGTTTCCTGTTTTGTTTTGTTTTTTTGCCTGAAATCAAAACTATCCCACTGTGCAAAGACCTAGTTTGATCGTCCTATAGACGTGGTCTGGACCGACAGACTCAATGCAGACATGATCTGCATGTCTATGTGACATTGACTGTTTGCAGGGATCATTTGCATTTCAGTTGCAGTGATCATACAAAGACATTTAACTTTTTCTTGCTTTTTTTTCTAAACCCTTTTAATTGTCATTTTAATTACATTTTAGCAGAAGAAAATAAGGTCAGTACTGACTGGCAGACTAAACATTTGCTAAAATGAAGCACAAGTGTTGCCTTCTGCTGACATTTTAGTAAAACAAAGCTGTGCTGAGCTACAATTACAGGAGAAGTGCCATGGTTGTGTTAAAAGGTAATCAGGGTCTAGATTTTGTTAATTAAACCGGCAGGAACGTAAAATGTAAAAATGTAGTCTCAATATCTAATGATTAATATTTCTACTTCCATTAGTGTTATGTGAAATCTGCACAGCCTCTGACTGGAGGGGAACATACTGTTCTTAAAAAAATGGAAGAAGCTCAGATAAAAAAATAGTAATCATAATTTTCTTTTTACCTTGTCAGCAAGCAGATGTGGGGAATTGAGAATACTTTTTAAATTAAAATTTACTTTTAAGTTTTATTGTAATAGTGCAGGAGGCAGATTAGCTCTCTGTTATTTTTGTTTTCTTTGCTTTAAAAATCAGTGATAACAGCTCATTTAACATAATTTGATCATTGTAAAACTGCATACTGACTCCACAGAAATGATTTGAAATGTTTTGTTAAAGAGTGATTCTGTTGGAACGTTATGACTTTAGCCACCTCTTTCACAATGACTCCACTCAAAACAATTTAAACAGTTTTTGACTTTTGTTTTTTTTTTCATTTTCAGGTTTCCAGAGAAGGCTGTGACAGTGCTGAAGAGCAGGAAGCTAAGGGAGAAGCTTCTCCAGTCCCTGTTTCTGGACCAGATGTACTGGGAAAGTCAGGGTGGCCGGCAGGGCATCGACAAGCTAATTGATGTTATCGAAAGGCGAGCCAAGGTCCTCCTTACCTACATCATGGCTCATGGGATAAAAGTCATCACAATGAATGACTGATGGAACTTACTCACACTGACATAGTGCTTCTGTTATTGTTTTACAGCAGTGCCATTTCAAAGAGTCCTAAAACTGACGCATATGTTTATTTATTTCAACTTAAACAGTGAAACTAATATATGAGATATAATACATGCATACTAATTACAGGTGAAACTTCAAAAATGAGAATCTGGTGCAAAAGTTCACCGTTTTCAGTAATTCAATGAGACAGACTCATTCTATGCAGAGCCAGATCCTTCAAGATTTTATTTGTAATAATTGTGATGATTATGACTTACCCCACATTCAAAATCTCAGACCAGTAGAGTAATGTGAAATGGTTCAATATTCTAGACTCAAAGTGCCACACTTTAATCAGCTAAAAACACCTGCAAGGGGTTCCTGAGCCTTTAGATGGTCTCTCAAGCTAAGATGATTTACTGAAATAAATTAACCTTTGCACCATGTTCTCGTGTTTAGAATTTCACCTGTAAATTAATCTCTGACATTAACAGCTTAAAATATTCTTGCACTAAACTAATCTCTATCATTTCTAAGCTAACAGTGTCAGAAATGCATTAGGAATGCCTTGTCTCAGTATTTTTTCTTTAATTTCTCTACTTTTTTCCTCTTTCACTTGTCCACTAAGATGTCTCCATAATGTAAAGAATGCTGTAATTTCAGCTTTTGGTCCAGCTCTTCAGCAGGTGCATTTAAAATTAATATAAATAGAAGGCTTCGGATCTCGACTCATTTGATTCTTTGCCCTGAGGGTGCAGTATTTCATTTTAGAGTAATAATAAACTTTTTGTGTAAATTTATCAACCAGACCCTGAATCCATTTGGGGTAACTGAACAATCAACTGCACAGAGACATGCTAGACCAGGTTCACACAGCAAGATAATGCCAAGGATCCCAGCTTAATGATGTCAGATCTGTTAACTATAAAATGCCATAAAATCTTACAAACAGGTGAACAGCCAGGCTGCATGTTGGCACAAATGTTATACTGTTGCCTTGTAGGGAGAAGGTCGCAGGTTTGAATCCTGGCAATGGTCTTTCTGCACAAAGTTAGCATTTTCTCTAATGCTTGTGTGGGGTTCCTCTGAGCTCCTCAATTTCCTCCCACATAGAAAATAACCTGCATTTCAGGCTAGTGGATACCCTAAGTAACCCCTTGGTGTGAGTGTGTTTGTGGCTGGTTGTTTATGTGTGGCCCTGTGACTGGAGACCTGTACAATGTTTACCCCCGTTAATCATTTTGTATTCTATTTTTAAAACTACAAAAAATGTCTATGAGTTCATTTATTTACTGTGTTTATAAATCATTTAACTGTATATTTTAAATTTCCAATGTCAAATAAAGCGATTTTCAACTGGTAGAGTGATGTTTATTTTTCTTTATATGACAAAGTCACCCTAAAATACCAGTAAATGACTGTAAATGACATTATGTAAAAATCATGACGAGAATTGGAATTCCTCATGGCTCAAACATTTGAGCCAGAACACCGTGTGCCTTTCGTGCTGCTGTAAACATTATGGATGCCTTTAAAATGGAGCTGAACGGGCTTTGATGATTTTTTCTCCTGTCCGTGCTGCGCTTCGACTGCCTTGTTGTTTTAACTCCCATGCACCCACATTAGACTCTCAGAGGCTTTCATGCCTGTGTGTGTTTGTATTAGAAAACTCCCTCCAGCACTCAGTATGATCTGCAGCAGAACTCTTCACACATTTATGTTTGCATGCGCTCTCACAAAAACATACACATACAAAAGATGACCTACATGTGTGAAACAATCGGATCGCACAGGGAGAATATGGAGGCAGCTGAGGAGCTGGCCCTCTCTGCCTGTTAACTCACTCCCACTCAGAGAAATTAGATCTGTTTGTGTAAAGCTCTGGGGGTCAAGTTGTGCAATCTTAACATCACATGTGAGGCAGAAACAGACTCATGGTGAAAAAAAATCTGCTAATTCTCAGTCCAGACAAAGATGTTGATGCAAATTCTCATTTGGGCCATGGTAATCCTTGGTGCTCGAATAGGAAGCAGCTGGGGCTCATTTCTTGTTTCTGCTTTCCGGTTGTTTTGAAGATGCTCCGTCTTTTATCTGAACTGAAAAGGCCTCAAAAAACAAATTTATTTGGCTTCAGTTCCAGCACAAAAATATTATTTGTGTTTATACAGGAAAGTTGCTTCTATTGGAAAGATATCTGAATAAATTGTACACTTTTACAACCTAGAGCACATCATTTTATTATGAACATCACAATTTGGCAAAATGCAGGCACTCTGATCCTTACTAGTAAAAATAATTAAAAAAAAGAAACAAACTGACTAAACAACTTAAGTTAGCCTTTTGTACATCTTTGAAATAAAATCGATTAGAGAAAATTGACTTTCTGTGGTAATTTAAAAAAAATTGTGCTTATTAAAATATTTATTTCAAGCACTGTGTCTTTGAAATGATAACAGCCTTTGTCTGTTACTTGTACTTTATTTCTTCGTTTCTGCTAACTTCTTTTCTATTTAATGAATATACAAAAGCTAAATTAGTGCAGTGAATAAAAGCAGTTGGGCTAATTTGTCTTGTGAACATCTGATGGTTTGCTTGTCAGAAATAATATTAAATGCTAAATTTATGCAAAATGAATTAGTTTTTTGCATCAACTTGGGTAATATTTGCATATAATAAACAGCTTTTATTGTTTTCCCCCTAAGAAACTAAGACCCAGCAAGTACATTATTGGATAATTTGACTGATTAACAAAATATAAACTACAAGAACAGCTTCAGTGACACTTTGTGTTTAAAGAGATTCACCAAAAACCATCACAATTAAAACAATAATGTAATCTTAGAATAACCTAAATGTTACAAAATACCTTTCAGCCCATATAAATGTTTAACCTAGATCACAACACTTCCTTTCAGAGTAAATTATAACAAACATTTAAAAACACATTGGAAATAATTTTTCTCCCTGTGGAATCATTTAACTACAACCAGCCAAAACAAATGTCTTCAATGTTGATTTGAATTCTGCTGAAAGAGGCTGCACTTACACTGATACAGATTTAAGATGAAGCGTTGAAGAAAACATGTCAACATGTTGTCAGATAGCATCATGCCAATGCTTGTTTTATTCAGAGAAAAGCTAAAGCCATTTGGAGATTTTTTGAAGAACAAAAACAAAAGCCTGGTTCTGCTGTAGAGATCTGGAAAAATGCCACAATGCTCTCATCTTATATCCTTTTATTTAAAAAAGTAGCATTACAAGTTTTATTTTCTAAAACAACATTCATCTACTTTATGTGTTATTTCTTCTACATTTTTAAAGCTGTAACTCTTTTAAACATTGTTTTACTATATTAAAACTAGTATGGGGTATGCATGGTGAAGACCTGCATCAAGTAAAAAAGACAGCAGACGTTCAGTAGAAATGAAAGCAGCATTTCAAACAGAAACCTAATGAAGCAGATGGCCGTCCGTCAGTGAAGAATGAAAGCAAATGAAATAATATAGCCGGAAGGAGTGTGTGAGCATTTGTTGTCACTAATCTTTGGTTTAGTGGAAAGCATATGACCCGGGCAGCCCTAAAGTCCCTCAGATGGTGTTAAGAGAACTTTTATTATCAAAGAACTTTAAAACTTCAATTCATGTCACATGGAATCAAGTTTATGTGAAGAGGTGAAGGTGAAACGCTTCAGGCTCATCTGTGATGGAGTCCAAGAAGGAGTGGGACGTGCGTGGCATCCCTCCATGCAACGAGCTGCATCGCTGATACGATCTGAGATAAAATTACACAGACTATAGTGGAGCTGTCAGCTGCAGGATGAAAAAGGGAAAGAATTACCATGGTATGCAGATTCACGCTTTATGTCTCCTGCTATCCTGCAATCTATGATTCAGAGGAAGTGGCACAACATCCTTCCTGGTTTCCAATTCAGTGTGTTGCTAAAAGAAGGTATTAGCTTAAAACCAAGTTCATGTGAAGTTTAGTCCTCCACCACAGCTCAGCTGATATTATTATACAGTTAAAGAGCGAATGTTAAATGTGTTTAAAGTTGTTTTCTTTTAATTCAACTCCAGTTAAAGAGCTGTGGGGGCAGTGGCGGCTGGCCAGTAGAGGGCGATAGGGCGCCGCCCTCCCAGTTTCCCCTGTGTTTTTAATTTTTATTTTAAAAAATAAATAAATAAAATTAACAATAATCACATATTCTAAGTTAATTGTGTGTTTTGTAACAAAAAATAAATCATATATATATATATATATATATATATATATATATATATATATATTGGTCTCTGCCGGTCTCTGCCGATCTCTGCCGATCTCTGCCGGTCTCTGCCGAGCGGTGGAGGCTGTGTGCTGTTTTTCAATCGCCCAAACAGGACGGGACCAGTTGTCCAATTGCTGACAAGAAAATCAAAGGGTAGGAATGGGAATGTATCCAATCAGCATCGACGTTGTTTCAGAACGTTTCAGAAGCATGATGGGCGATAGAGCTACCGCCAAGGCTTTCGTTGGTGTTCGGTAGAACTCGGAGAGTCTCGACCCCAGCACGTTTTTGGTCGTGACTCGTGACGGTCATGACGCAGACGTAGACATGGACGCCAGTGCGCCTACAACATGGATACCAGATCTCAGCAGCCACTGAATTCAGTTTGGTCTCTTCTCCAGTATCCGTTCGAGACGAGAACTATGGTGGAAAAACTTAATGTCAAAGAGCTTGGACCAGATCAGCCCGACGTAAAGATACGCCAGCAGGAGAAGGAGAGAGGTAATCTGTACACACAACGCTTCTCCCAAAATTGGTACACCAGGAAGCAGTGGCTAGCTGGATGCAATCACGCTAATGCGTTATTTTGCTTTCTGTGTTTGTTATTCAAAATGGCTGGGATCCACAGAAGGTGGATGTGGAACTTGTGTCTCATTGGGGACTGCATTCATTCTCTGACTGAGGGATGCAGCGCATCAGTGCAGCAGCCAACAAAGAAACGGAGGACGTTTGGACAGGGAGAACAGCAGCTGGGTGCAGAGGTAAGCTGTACATTACATTTCTGTAAACAAGACAATCAGAATCAGAAATCCTTGGTTGTCCCACAAACCGGGACATTTGTTTAATAACATGTACATTGTTTAATGTGCAATAACCGTAAAAACTAATTTCAACACACATACCTATCATACATATTTAATCTTGTAAATGTGTATTTCAAGTAAATTTGTACATACATCAATCTGATTCCATTTTACTTGGTACACTTCTGCTGCAGCAAACAAATTTCCCAGCTTGGGAAGTGGGAAATATGACATTTGTAAGAGGATACTGATGACATTATTTCCTATGAAAGTGTTTCCACTTTCCATAAGTCCTAACAGTGTAAATTTCTGGCATTTTGTCTAAGTAGTGTTTACTACCATTACTGTAACAGTGACCTGCTCGTAATTTTTGGTGTTCACTCAAATGTTGAAATTATACAAAATGTTTTTGTTACTTGCCTCTTGCATTGCCTATTTACCATTTATGGTCATGTTATTTTATGTGCAATTTAATGCAGTATTTTTCAACCTTGGTCCGCAAGGCAGCGTGCCAATAGTCAGATACACCTGGATTAATCAGTTTGTCCAATGATGTAAGACAGGAAATAAAAGAGCTGTGCTTAATTCAGGAAATAGTGAAGTTGTGCACAAAGCTCAGAAAGCACAAGTTTGTTTAAAAAAAAAATAGCACAGCCCCACCAAAAATATTTTTCACCAGCCGCCACTGTGTGGGGGATAATTTGGCTAACAATAGGAGTTAACAAAAATAAGCAACCTGTTTTAGTGTTTAGTTTCTGTTCTTTGAGGGGTTTACCCAAAAGTACACAAACATGCAAAGAAGGTTTGAAAATTTAACATAACATCTGACGTAAGATGGATCTGTAATTTCCCACTTAATTCAGGTTTTAGCCTGAAATTATTTATTCATGTTTACTCACATTGTAATACATTTGCAGTGGTCTCTAATAGGAATGAATGCCTTGTAAGTTGTTCTCTGAGAAAAAAACAGCTCTGGTGCACCAGTTTGTGGATGTAGAAGTCAGCTGGAATCAGCTGAATTCAGCCTGGGAAGAAAGTGGTAAAATACAACAAGATTTTGAGTCCTATTTCCTGATATTGAAACGTCTCACCTCTGATTGGCTAAAGCCGGGTGTACACTGTGCGATCTTTGGACCGTTTTGAGCCGATTTTCCTCTTGTGCGAGAATCTTTGAGGATGAGTTTTGCGTTGTGTAGTTTACAAGGGGCAATGAGAAGTGACCTCGGGACCAACTCCCATCAGCAATCGTGCAGTTGCACGATTATTAAATGTGTTTGATATTTTGCTTGTTCCTCACTGTTGAAGCAGCGCTGTGACCCAAAAGTACCAGAACCGCTCACACCTTCTACTTCAGACCCCTAAAACCCTCCCTCCAAACATTTTCACTGATCATTGCATTGCCTTTCTGGATTTTTTGAGCTCTAAAATCAACATCTTTCACCAACAGCTGGCTTCATCTTGCACGTCCTCAAATGACCCAACTTGAATGCTTGCTACTGGCCACCCTCTTACTAGCAGCCACTCCAAATTTAGCAGTTGTATCAGAACACACTATCACTGAACATGTCTGGCTGCAATTACACTCATTCTGAAAAAAAAAAACTGGTGCTGACTCAGCTGACTTCAATAACTACAGACCCATCTCCAACCTCCCCTTCATTTCCAAAACACTCTAAGGGTGGTTTCCACACAATTACGGTCCCACCTCAACACAAATAACCTCCACACACCCTTCTAATCTGATTTTCGTTCCAAACACAGCACTAAACAGCCTTGGTAAAATCACAAATGATCTCTGTGCAGCTGACTGGGGACTACTTACTATTATCATCTTCCTCAAACTCATCGCAGCTTTTGGCACCATCTCCCACATGCTACTCCTAGACCACCTGGCATCTAGGAGTTCTGGCAATAGGATCACTGCAAATACACTTAGCTGGATCACATCATAGCACACTCAATTAAAGCCCCACAAGTCTGGGTGCCCAGGGGTTTCACTTGGTGTTCCTTAAAGGTCTGTTTTGTGTCCATTTCTCTTTATTATCTATCGTCTCCCCCTGGGTAAACTACTTTAGCACCATGGCAATGCTGACGTTATGCAGATTAACATCTCTTCTAAACCCACCAATGTAATTTCTCCCGCTTCTGTCATTACCTGTTTGGAAGACTGGATGAACAGGAATTTCCTAAAACTGAATGGCAGTAAAACAGGCCCTGCTTATTGGCTCCGTATCCGTATTCCAACTCGCTCCACTTCCTTTCATTTTCATTGATGGTTTTCCTTTTCTCTTCTCCTCACAAGTCAAAAGCCTTTGGGTCATTCTGGATAACACCCTTTCATTTGCACCTAATATTTGCATCATCACATGGAATGGCTTCTTTCATCTTAATAACATCTCCAGACTTTGCTCATAGCTGTTCTTATACAACACTGGGATCCTGATTCACTCATTTGTCACCTCCCGCATTGACTATTGCAAAACCCTCCTCACTCGACTTCCCACCACACTCATCAATAGACTGCAACCTATTCAGAAATCAGCCACACAGATCATCACTTACAACAGCAGCCCTCATCAAGCTTCACTGCAGTTTTAACTTGATTTTAGCACCCCTTAAGTGTTCCATTGTAGAACCAAAACCTATCACCTTGTCATGTGTTGGTCTTTTTAACGTCTTAATCTAACAGCTGAAATGTCTCCCCAGGCTTCCTTGGTGTCTACAGGAGCGATGCATCACTAAATTAAACAAATCAGCTGTGTTAATAATCTAAAACATCCAGGAAACAGACTGGAAGCAGACTGCAGTGCCAGGTATGTAAACTCCATTTTTTTGCTAAGTCCCAACAGACTGGACCAGCAACTCTGAAGCTGCAAGTAGAATATTCTGGCCATGGGACGATAAGGGCTGGGTGAACTTTCATTAAGGCAAGGCAAGGCAGCTTTCTTTATACAACGCATTTCATGCACACAGGCAATTCAAAGTGCTTTCCATCGGCAAGAAAATTAAAATCAACAAGACAGAAAATACAATTTAGAAAATAAAGCGTCATTGTATAGGGTCATTTTAGCACATACTGGCTCAAGGAATGATTTAAAAATATGAAAAAGTTGTAAAGTATCCCTTTAAAAAATAAAAATAAAAGGTGACTGGATTTTTTTTAAATCAGAGTACCTCTATGAATACATAAACACATTTATCATTCATTTAATTATTTCAATTTTTTATATGTTTTAATTTTACTTCTAATTATCTCCCTCGGGGGGGCCTGTGGAGGGTGCTCCAGGAGTATGGGGTACCAGGCCCTCTGATATGTGCTGTTAGGTCCCTGTATGACTGATGTCGAAGCTTGGTCCTGTAACGTGAGGAAATATGGGTTTTCTGTCACAAAGGTGGTGCTGGACTCAGCTGGGTCAAAGATGGGTCGCTGAGAACTTTCACCCACAGATTAAGACCTGAACGCCAGCGAGTCTGGGAGGAAACCATAACATCAGCCACCTGCAGTCTACCAGAAGATGTGTTTACATGAGTTGTACCCAGACCAAGTCAAAACATAAAGTTTAAACTTCTGTTTCTTGATTTTAATGTTAAAGTAACCATTATCATTTTGCTCATTATACATGTGTTTTAATCAAATGAATGACTTTTATGCTTTGGGGTAATTATAATGGTTTAATGAATCCATTCTTAAATAATGTTGAGAATGTGTGGTACTGACCTTCACACACACCCACACACATCTTCCCACAGTAAACTCCAGACACATTTGATGACGCACATGTTTGCTTTGAGAAGAGAAAGGCTTTTGGTAAGTTTCAGTCTGATGATGCCAGTTCGTGTTGGACTAGGGAAGAGAGTGGACCTGAAACCAAAGGGGGGGCAGAGCCGGCTGGCTCGTTCTTCCCCCCTTTCACGCTGTTTCTGCCAAGCCAGGCAGAATAGCTGAATCGCAACTTCTAACGCAGACTCATTACCGAGTCTTTTGATTTCTGAGTGAATTAACTTAAGAAAGCGCGTCGACAAAACGCTTTACCATCAACGTGTACCGAGGGCAACTCTGGACCGGTTCCGTTCGGCACCTACGTCTCCTGTCAGCCGCCGGTGTCATCTGGATGAACCACAACATCCTCCACGGCCCGGATCCGAAAGAGGGTCCACAAGAATTCGGTGAGACAGAACACGGTGTTTAGCGTTTTGATGCATCTTTTCCAACTAAACCTAAGTTTATTCAAACCATCACTTTTCACTCAGACACCTGTTTCTTCCTGAAGCAAAATCAGATGCACACACGCATCCATCTCACCTCATATCACTCTCACAACTCACAACATTCTCAATCTTCATAAATTCACCAGAAGGTCTATTTGAGCAAGAACAACATATCAACTGTTAAAGATTGTCCCACAAAGTTGCCAATGTGATTGTTATTTCCTGTTTGTCAATTTTCAAAATCATTAGTTTAATTTGAAGAATTAAAACTTTTAATTGTCAAACTGGTTTCCTCATTGAACTGAAACACAGACACTCAGATATTATCGGCAGTTTATCGATGAAAACAACCTTTGAGTCTTCTGAACAATATAAAATTTGGTTATTGATTTATTAAAAATTAATATTCCGAATTAATACGTAGCATGGTTCCTCTTTCATAAAAGAGCATAAAACCACAACGCTACAGTCCACATTGCCGGCAGTAAGTCGGGCTAATTCCCGCCAAGCCTGCCCTTTATAACCGATTCTGTTCATAACCTTTATGGACAGGATTTCTAGGTACAGCCAAGGTGTGGAGGGCATCCGTTTTAGTGGCCTGAGGATCAGGTCTCTGCTTTTTGCAGATGATGTGGTCCTGTTGGCTTAATCAGAACGTGTCCGTAAGCTTTCGCTTGAGCGGTTCGCAGCCGAGTGTGAAGCAGCTGGGATGAGAATCAGCTCCTCTAAATCTGAGACCATGGTCTTGATTCGGAAAAGAGTAGAATGCCTTCTCCGGGTCAAGGATGAGGTCCTGCCCCAATTGGAGGAGTTTAAGTATCTCGGAGTCTTGTTCACAGGTGAGGGAAAACTGGAGAGTGAGATCGATAGGCAGATTGGTGCCACATCTGCAGTGATGCGGGCGTTGTACAGGTCTGTCTTGGTGAAGAGAGAGCTCAGTCAGAAGGCGAAGCTCTTGATTTACCAGTCAATATACGTTCCTACCCTCACCTATGGTCATGAGCTTTGGGTAGTGACCAAAAGAACGAGATCGCGGATACAAGCGGCCTAAATGAGTTTTCTCCGCAGAGTGGCTGGGCTCTCCCTTAGAGCAGGGTGAGAAAGCTTGGTCATCCGGGAGGGACTCGGAGTAGACCCGCTGCTCCTCCACATCGAGAGGAGCCAGTTGAGGTGGCTCGGGCATCTGGTCCGGATGCCTCCCTGGTGAGGTTTTTTGGGCATGTCCAATCAGGAGACCTAAAGGTAGACAACGGACACGTTGGAGGGACTACGTCTCTCACCTGGCCAGGGAATGCCTTGGGATTCCCCCGGAGGAGCTGGCCCAAGTGACTGGGGAGAGGTAAGTCTGGGTCTCTCGACTTAGGCTACTGCCTCCGCGACCCGACTCTGGATAAGCGGATGAAAATGGATGAATGGATGGACTTCTAATTGTCTCTCATTTTAAAATGTTGTTTATTTGATTTAACTGTAGGAATTTAACATTTCTTTGCAGTTTACTTTCCCACCATATCCCCTCAAGTTTTAATTATGGAAAACCTTGAAATACACAATTCTGAGTGACAAGCAAAGGAAAAAAAGTATGCATCAAAACACAACAGCCCATACTAAAAATACAATGACCATCACTGAGGGCTTTACTGAGGTGGATGGAGATGAAACTATCCTGTCAGATGAAGAGTAAACCTGAGAAGAGACATCTGAAGCCATGGAGCTGGATTAAAGGGTTGAGTGCACATACTGAAAAAATAGGGTGAGGCATCTCCGCGGACCAGAATCTCGAACATCTGCTTTCTGAGATAAATGGGGCAATCAAACAGTTGTGGGCTGAATATGTCACATTCTATATTAGGAGATGTTTTGATGAGAGAAGAGCAGCAGAAGAGCGGCCTCTGAATGAAGCCACAGAAGATGATCGCTCACATGATTCTGACATTTTTCTGCCTGTAAACCACATGGTGGATAAATCCCATTCCCATTGCATCTGAACCCTGATCTAGGAAACAGTTTAATTAATGAATCTCTTATTGATCATGATGCTGCTGAGTGATGTTTTATTTATGTTCATGAATTTGTCAGATATTAATGCTAAAATAAATGTACATTTTAATTTGTAATGCTAAAAATGAAAATCTGAATGGAAATACATTTTAATGTAAATTCTGTGGTTTAAACTTCCATATAATAAGAGGTACCAAAATCAAGAAATGGTGAACATCACACTTTGCTTACTACTAAGATTGCCTGACTTCATGTACAGATAAGGGATCTCAATACTCTGCTTTTGTTTTAGGAGGCTATTTCTACTTTTTAACATATTCTCTAAATCAAGTTAAATCAACCACATTTATATTTAAATGTTTTGTAGAAGCATTCTCAAGCTTTACACACATTTCTAATCATCATCTAATCATCAACTCCAGGATTTGAAAAGCCTGACAGATCTACATCACACTGTCACTTAACATTCATGGACTCACCCATTTCAACTTGCGAGGTGGAAGGCTCTTTTTAATTTAGCATCCAGGAAACAGCAGAGAGCGTCTCGGCTAGAAAAAGCTAACTGTTAGCATTAGCAACTCCACCACAGAACAGAACTCCTACAGGCTTGTGGTATTTGTGGAGATAAAACATCAACGTTGCAAAGTAAACTGAGTCAGCGGTACAGTCGCATTGCTGTTATTCAATAAATAAGAAATAAAACTCGAAATCCTGTCATCTGAAGCTCTCTCCTGATGTGGCAATTTTTAAACTCCTGAAACAAATACACCAGAGTTTTATTTTCCCCAGCGTTCAACTTACAAGTTATTCACTGCAAATGCATTTATTAAAAGACAGTTCCAGACCCATGCCCTTCTCAAAAATGTATAGCATTCTTTTTTTTCAAAAGCCAATTGAAACCTGAACTTAGTGGAAAGGAAATAAATTGCAAACCGTTGCATTTTCAAATAACAGCATTTCATTTGTCTTATAATTTAATGATTAGCGATTAACCATGGAAATAGCAGAAGGTAAAATCATTTCAATATTAATATATTTTCAAGAATTCTTTAGGGATTTCAATAGAATTTTTGCTGAGCAATCCCATTCATGTAGCACCATGTTTCCATTATAACTCAATGATTTACATTTACTTAAGCAAATGTAACATATTCTTGCATCTTCAAAATGTATGTCTTGTCTTTCTTTTCTGTGAGCACTGCTTCTTTGTAATGGATTTTATTTTGCTTTTACACGTGTTCATAAATCTACCAGCATGTTTATTTTCTTACCCATTACACTTCTTTCCATGAACATGGAACTTTACTGCTTTAGCCAGTGAGAGGAAGGAACAGGAGAGCCTGTGGCACCATTGTGGCTGAGACAAGACTCATGAACAATTTCTTCCATGGTCAGTGTTCCCCATTTTCAAACACATTCCAAACAGGAACATCCTACTCTCAGCTGAGGCGGCTCACTGACGAAGCCAAAAAGGAAATGACTGTGTTCAGCCTCGGGGTGCGGCAGCTTCAGATTGCTGGCATCAAACAGGAAGATAATAAGGAAAGGACCACATCTTGGTATTTTGGAAGCAGTTGTTTTAGGCTGGTTGTTTGATATGGAGGTGACACAAAACAAAAGTAATAAACCTGAAGGAAGTTTTATGGTTTTCTTACTCTCCATGTTTTAAATAATTCATAATTGACATTTTCCTTTTAATATAAATGTTACTTTTTATTTAATTAAATTTATTTTATTTTTAAATCAAGGGTATTTTCAAATATATTTATTTTCATCAGTAATTTGGAAAGTTGTCTTGCGTCTTTTATCCTGACCTCTTCTGTCAGTGGACACAGATGATGCCAGTTAGCATTCTGACTGTAGCACTGATTCATGTGGGACGTCTTAGAGATGATGAGCGTCTCCAGGGCATAAACATCCTTATACTTTGACATGACAAAATAACAAGTATGAACATGTCATAGGACTTTAGTTGGGAAGTCTAACCTCAGCACAAAAGAGAAAAACAGAAAAAAATAATTATGTTACACAATCTTTAAGAACAGAAATACACTTTGTGAAATATTATTGTAGATTTATCTCATTCTCTAAAGGATTAGGTTCTGAAATTCAAGTACAAAATGTTTCTGATACAAGACAAGATTATTTGCTGTTTTACCTATTAGACCTCAGCAGTAATTGTTTGGATTATCCCGCTGAAAATTTCAATTGTATCAGACTAGATGTTCCTGTTTGTTACTCATGAGAATGGATGCATGTGTCTCCTTTCAGTCAGTCAAACTACTGTCTAGTTGAGACTAGAGTTTGAGAGTGTGTTAATTTAGCAGGAATTTTTAAAGAACCACAATACTTCCATCTACTGGCTGAACGATTGTAACACAAGTAAACAAATGTTTTGATGTAGTTTACAACAACTGTAGGGCATTGGATGCAATTGTGGAACTTTAAAATCTAAATTCAGGGTCCAGAAGCACAGATGAACATGCAAGTTGGAAAACAACTGTAAAATGTGTGTGGAGAGGGATACAAATGTATGTTTTTCTTTATCATTTACCTTTTTTCTTAAAGCCTGCCTCAACGATAATTCCAATTAATTTATTTTACACTGGAATATAATTACAATTACATATTTTTCCAAACACTTATTCTAAGGGGTGATGGTGGCAGCAAAGTGAGGTGCCCTCCTTGTAACTGGAGGGTTACAGGTTTGCCCCCTGCTCAGTCTGTAGCAGTTGTTGTGTCCTTGGGCAACACACTTCACCCTCCTTGTTTGCTGGTGGTGGTCAGAGGGACAGGTGGTACAAATGCATTATGGTTCTTTTTTTAACACAGCAAAAGTGTTATTTTTACCTTGTTTTTGCTGACGCTTTGACTATCGCTGTAGCCTCCTCAGAGTTTTGCCGATGTTGGTGGCGTCACTTCCTTCTCTGTTTATCAGCGGGCAGCAGAGGGCATCGATGCTGCACAAACAAGGTAAAACAATAAAACTTTAACTGTGTTTAAAAAAGCACCGTAATGCAGTTGGATAAAACACACACACAGAATTAACATGCAAAAGATGTTTAAAGGTGGAACAAACGTTTGGCAGCCTCACTTCTGTTAGTGCACCCAGTGACATTTCCACCCAGAATGAGTCCAGAAAGCCAACAATTGTTTATGAATCTCAAGTTGCTTCTGTTTAGATATTTGTTCACTCTTTTCTCGCTGCCCTGAATCTTCTTTTCTATTGAAAATGAGCAGGTGTCTCATGCTATGACTGGACCAGCCTAGCGCTGTATCAGTGAAGGAAATTAACAATAAGATGCTGACTTGTGTGTGTTATTGAACTGGAGGATTGGAAACACTCCTACTACTGCAATGACTTATTTGTTTTGCCAAATGCAAGCAGCCCCAAAGTGTTAACCTGGCCACTGATAGAGCTTACTAGTTGGGCAGGTCAGAACAAACTTTTAAGTTAAAAAAAAAGTTTTGTTATTGGCAGCGAAAACAGCCCGTCAGGCCACTGGGCAAATGCCCGTGGTGTGCACAACAGTGGTCCAGCTGAGGCAGCACCTGGTTGATAGTCTTAATGGACTGACTGGACAGAAAGAAGTATAACTCAGCTTAAACCTTTCTGAAAATTAAACTTATAAAAAACAACTCTAAAATAGTTTCCCCAGTAAACCAGTAACTAACCAAATTTTCACAGATGCGCAGTCGCATGTGACACAATTATTACACCAACAAAATAGTAAGCCATTCACTACACAAGCAACAAAAGAGCGCAGGACACACCCTTTATTTACAATCGACGTTTGCCTATGGTGCTAAAAGAAAAAGATGCATGGTTATTGGATGGTTTGATTAATTAAATACAACTGTGTACTATTTAAAATAACATCAGCAACCTGAAGATTACACCTACTATTAGCTAATCGATTTGGGGGCTTTTCAGAGGAGATCCTTTCAGGAAAGCCGATGTCTGGAACACACTCGTCACGCATTTATAAGTATGGGAAAAGCATCAATAACTCATTCCCACGCATTGTTCATTTTCATGAGTTTTTTTTTCCTCAGTGTCACCAGACAGGCACATCATATATTTGATAGAGAATAGTGCAACATTTCAACAATGTCAGCTGGGGAAAATGACTGATCACTCATTTTATACCTGCAACATGTCTCAAAATAGTTGGGATACGACCAATAAAATGCTGTAAAAGTTGAATACTAGATCAAATTGGACTATTCTCACATATGTTTCCTGCATTATTTGAGAATTATAGCCTCTCAAGATAAAAATCACAGGGCGCTTCACAAAAACAAAACATGTAAAATAGAAAAAATAATTTAAAAAATGATTAAAATATATTTAAAATGAGCAAAAAATAGACAATTGTGATGAAAAAATGTAAAGAGAGAGAGAGTGAATAGGAAAGCGGGAGTGGATCCTGAGGAAGAGGAGAGAGAGGAAAAAACACCCGACCGGAGTGGAGGCAGTGACTGACACAGCACGAGCCGTTTTCAGCTCTGTCTTGTCAAATGCACCATGCACGTTACGAAAAAGGTAACTTTAAATAACTTTAAAGTATCTTTAAAAAGAGGCGAACTGAAGAAAACCTAGGGAGTACTGTAGAAACGTGAGCAACAGTGAAGCAAGCACAGAGAGATCTGTTACTGCCTGTGTGTGTGCATGGATGGACCGGACGTGGACAGTTTTGTGTGTAGGGAGGGGCGGGCGCTCTATGTGACTGGCCAATCACAGATCGTGAAGACAGTCAGTTACCCAATGAGGATTTTCCTTCAGTACGATTACAGATATTTACGAGTTTTACTCGTTTCATGCTCGTACTCATCAAAAATGCTTTATCCGTACCGGATACTCGTCTGAAACAAGTATCTGGCTCATCCCTATTAATTACAATGTAAGATGTGGACGTGGTTCACGTAATTTAGACAATCAGTCAACATTGCCGCAGGCTTGAAGCGAGTGTTTTGTGTGTGTGTGTGTGTGTGTGTGTGTGTGTGTGTGTGTGTGTGTGTGTGTGTGTGTGTTATAATGTCACAGACTGGTTCAGGTTAAGTTTTTGTGCCAGTTAGTAATATCAGCGCTGATGCAGAGCAGGAGGGACACTGAAGAGTAGATCATCCTGCAGTAGACCTGACCCGGTTCTGAACTGGTGCTAAGTTCGTTCTCATTAGAACATGTCTGATTCTGGACACAGTTAGCTCTGAGAGCCGTCCGATCACTCGCCAGCCGTGTTTGTCATGTTCTGTGTCCCCTTGGTCCCCAGCCCCCTCCTGTTTGTCCTCTGCGTTCTCCTCATGTGTCTCCTGGTGTTTCCCAGCTTTTCAGGTCTCCCCTAGTCACCCTTCTGTAGTTTTATTTTCTATAGGTTCAGCTTTTCATTTTCTTGGTTCCCTTTAGTGTGTGTGTCCTTCCCCACTTGTTAACTAGTCTCCCTTACTCCTCTTGTCATTAGTTGTTTATTTTTGCCCTTAGTTTCTAGGTTTTGTTATTTAGTGTTTTTATAGGTTATGTTATCTTCCCCTCTGCTTGTTTTTTCCTTCCCATTTAGTTAATTGATTACACCTGTCACCTGTTCCCCTGATTGCTTCCCTCTGTGTTAAAAGCCTGTCTTGTCCATCAGTGTTTGTTGGGTCATTGTCGTATGTGTCTGCATTGCTCATTCCCCTCTCGAGTTTTCCCGAGTCTGTGCTCATGTGTGAGCTTTGTTTGTTTTGAGTTTTCAGTGAGTTTTTTGAGAGTTAGTCTTACTATTTGTGCTTTGGATTTCGGCACATCCTCCTTTAATAAAATAATTATTTTCTTTAAACCTCTCCTGCCTTGAGTAGTTCTGGGAATTTCTGCATCTTGGGTCCAACCTCCTACACTCAACGTGACAGAATGACCCAACCAACCATGGATCCAGCGGAACCCCTGACTCCTCCAACATCAAGGCACCCCGACCAGTACTGTGGTGATCTTGACACCTGCGGTTACTTTATCCGAGACTGTGCTCGCTGGTTGCTGGATCTGACTGCCTCTGAGTTCTATAAGGTCTCCTATATGGTGCTTTGCCTGGGTGGAGAGGCTCTTAAGTGGGCTGTTAATTATTTTGACATTTACCCAATAAGATCCAAGGATCTGCAACGGACATTCGGCTTCAAATGGTCTTCCCCTGCATTACAATCTACCTGGTCATGTTACATTACCCTCTGGTTCCGACAATCCTACCACTTCATCCTCAGTAGTCCAACCCTCCACGTCTCAACAACCAAGGGTCCAGGTTTCCCCTCCGAATCAGCGTTGCTGGCAAGGCACAGTTCCTCCTAACACCACCTCCAGTCTTCTGGTGGGTCAGGGTGCAAAAAGAGCAGTCCCCTCGTCTCAAGGTCTGCGCTCATGGCCTGGAGTTGCCCCAGAAACCTCCCCTTCTCTAGTGGTGGGTCAGAGGACTTCTAAGCCACGACGACATTGCGGCCGCCGCCAGCAGTCTCCGGAGGTCGGAGCTGCACCGTCTGTCCAAGGGGTTCCAGCTCTGCAAGCCCGGTCTGAGCTTCAACCACCGTCAACGTCAGCTCAGCAGGAGCTCCACTCGCCATCACCGCTTCCAGCCCCAGCGGTGACCCCACTCCAGGCTGGCCAAAGGGCTCCGGTCCAGCCTGTCCTAGAGGTCCCGGTCCAGCCTGGCCAAGAGGCTCCTGTCCAGCCTGTTCAAGAGGCTCCGATCCAGCCTGGCCAAAAGGCTCCGGTCCGGCCTGTTCAAGAGGCTTTGCCCGCAGAGTCCCCGTCTTTGCCAGCTGCCGCAGGGTCCACGCCTTCTTCCCAAGAGTCCACGCCTGCTGCCCAAGAGTCCACGCCTGCTGCCGCAGAGTCCACGCCTTCTGAGTCCACGCCTTCCGAGTCCACGCCTTCCGAGTCCACGCCTTCCGAGTCTATGCCTTCCGAGTCTATGCCTTCCGAGTCTACGTCTTCAGGGTCCCCGTCTCATCCTCCAGCGTCCCTTCATCACCCTCCTCATCCTCCAGCTGAGCCTTCACCCCTTCCAGCAGAGTCTACGCCTGTTGTTGCAAAGTTTACGCCTGCTGCTGCAGAGTTTACACCTTCAGAGTCCCCTCCTTGTCCTTCAGAGTCCCCTCCTTGTCCTTCAGACTCCCCTCCTCGTTCTTCAGAGTCCCCTCCTCATCCTTCAGAGTCCCCTCCTCGTCCTTCAGAGTCCCCTCCTCGTCATCCTCCAGACTCTTCATTCCCTTCGTCATCCTCCAGACTCTTCGTTCCCTCGTCATCCTCCAGACTCTTCGTTCCCTCATCATCCTCCAGACTCTTCGTTCCCTCATCATCCTCCAGACTCTTCGTCCCCTCATCATCCTCCAGAGTCATCGTCCCTCCATCCTCCAGAGTCATCGTCCCTCCATCCTCCAGAGTCTTCATCCCTCCATCCTCCAGAGTCTTTGTCCCTCCATCCTCCAGAGTCTCCATCCCTCCATCTGTGGTTCTTTTCCTTATCAAAACACAAGAGATTAGACAACTTTGTCCTTACAGCATGGGGCTTTTTATTTGTACAGTACAGTAATACAACACCAGTCTTTGGGACAGCGTTCAGCCAGAATGCAGAGAGCCTTCGGCTGTAATCTTCCAAAAAGCCTGCTCACATCAAAATGAGACCCCAGTTATACTTTTTAC
This sequence comes from Nothobranchius furzeri, assembly GCF_043380555.1. Classification (NCBI taxonomy): domain Eukaryota; kingdom Metazoa; phylum Chordata; class Actinopteri; order Cyprinodontiformes; family Nothobranchiidae; genus Nothobranchius; species Nothobranchius furzeri. Next base: position 76,037,528 of record NC_091741.1, read on the forward strand.
TGACGTCACTCCTGCATATCTTAGAAAATGGGTCTCACATACACATGAATTGGAAACTGTTTGGGGAGTCTTTCCCAGCAAACCATACAACAACAGGAAACAGCTGTTTGTACTCAAACTACAGATATCCACTTCTTTACTGGAAATGGCGCAACACTTTTGGCTAGAGACAAGATGTGGACGTGATAAGCATTTACTGGAAACAATCTCAAAGTTGGCTAGAAAACAGGATATTAAAACATCACGTACGCAAGCACAGCTCTTGGCTCCTACAGATTCCCCCCATGGGGGTGACAACCCCCAAAAACAAACTGGCTAAATAACATATAATACTAAATGAATGTCAACATAAAGCATTAAATGAATGTTAAACAAACAAATGACAACAAAGCAACTTTTAACTAAAAGTAAAAACACAACATAATATGTAATGGAGTAACACAACATCAAACTAGCATTATTACCAAGCAAATGAAGTATATCATATATATGAACCATAAATGTATATATGTAATGACTAAGTTACTGCAGGTCAACACTTGATGAGTACATAGACATGAAGTAAGTATTAGCTGTAAGACACAACTTGGATTGTGACGTCTTTAACCAACTCATCTTTACGCACACACTATAAGAAGGCGAAAACCTGTCCGCTGCTCTTAACAGGAAAAATTCCTTCTTGACCTCCTGGCCCAAACAGGACGATCTCATAAAGCACAGAGTGAGCAAACAAGTCTAGCCTAAGTATATGGCAAACATTAGGCAACAATGAATCGACAAAAGAACACACATTAAAGAAAATTAACTGATTAAACCTTTCAACAGAGAATAAAAATCATGAGTATAATTGAGTATGATTACTCTTAGCAACATTTCAACCAGTAATTGTATGTGAATATGCAGTTAAAAATGCAAAATTATATGAAATAAATGAGTGACACAGATACGACTAAATGACTGAGTGATGTGGATGTGGCTAAACCTACAGAAAACATAACAGTGAGTGTGATGAATATACTTGATGTAATAACACAACTGATCAACCAAAATAAAGAATGGAGTCAGAGTCCCAGTTGTAGAGCTGAAAAAATGGAGTGAAGAAAAACAAAAGAATCAAGTTCAGTTTTATTGATGACTGCTGCAGGGGTCTTGTCGCTGGAAGAGGACTTCGAGGCCAATTCCTTAGTCGAGTACATGTAACAACATCAACAACATTCCTTATGAGACGCAAAGATTACTCCTCAGCTGTCCAATCAGCCGTCCCGTTCTCCAGACACAGTGGGAATTGTGCTGAGTCCAATGCAGCCATTTCCATTTGCACGTATTGAGACGAATCAGCAAGGTTCATTTGGGCAGCCAGAGTTTGCTCCCACAGTCTCCTCACAACAGGTAGGATGCAACATGCCAATAGAGAAATCAGAATTAGTTCTTCTATTGCACTAATTCCTGCCTTTACAAAGACAGCTCCCCACTGACCCAATTTGAGGGCTAAGAGGTCTAAGGACCAGCTTTCCCTGCCTGCATTCCCCTTCAGCTCTATATTTAAATCTTTCAACTTTCTCGTGCCTTCAGTAAACGCACCATCAGGGTCCATATTACTTGGAATGTAAGTGCAACATTCTTGCCCACTTGAGTTTAGAAATTGACAGAGCCCACCCCTCTTGGCCAACAGCCAGTCTAAAGCCTGATCATGCTGCAAAGTCATTGTGGCTGTGGCAAGAAGCTGTTCGCCGAGGAGGCCAAGGTTATTTCCTGTGTAATTTAAGATTCTTTGCTGATTAAAATAAACATAGTTGATCCATTTTGCATTCTTATTTATTGTTATCCACGGAAGAATGGACTCTACACCAGCTATTACCTCATCTCTTGCTTGAAATTCAATGGAAATTCCTGTCGGCAACCCTAAGACATTTAAATGTACTTTATGATCAAACACATCATACCTCTTTGTCCTACGTCTATTGGTAGTCTCCAACTGGAGTAATTCACTCACACCTTCATGCAAAGTAGTCACTGGAACTTTCATACGCACTAGCGTACACAACCCAACCCAAAAACTTGGCAAAACATTCATTAGAACATCACCACCACACATCCAGTAGGTGTAGGCCACTGGAATGTCTTGCTCACCTAAGAGTAGGAATCATCATTGATATGTCATCACAATCCTGACTAAGAGTTACAGGGTTTTCATACCAAACAGGGGTGTAAATAAGAAGTGTTGTCAAATTTGCATGCGGGAACCAGGATAATACCCAAGTGACTTTACAGTTGACAGATGTATTACCTACGTCCACTCCTCCATCGTCAGCAAAACCTCCACTTGCAAAACATTCATAATCAGCACTATAGTCAGTTTTGTAGTCTGTTGGAGGACCATTATGGTCTGTTTGGTTTGCAAACTCGGCACATTCATCTAGGATATTATATTCTGCATATTTTTTAACATATTTGTATTAATCACGTGTGCCATGGAGCAATCTGCATTGAAGTCCACACAATGGCAACTTAAGAAGAGGTGGAATCTTTTTATTGATCTCTATTTCCTCTCTAGTCTTACATGTGCATCGTTGCGCAATGGCACATTCACTAGAAGTATATTTTTCTAGAACTACCTCAGATAGCATTCCAGGTGCTTGAGCGCACACTATGCAGTCATTAGGAGTCATTTCTCTTGCCGCATACAAAGCCCATTTATACCAACTATTTTGCATGGCAACATCCCAAAGCCTATCCTCTATAGGCAGTGGTCTGCTCACCCTAGGGGAGATAGGTCCTATGTTTCCTCCGGACCTACGTCTAATTGGCCCAAATGATGGCTTAGGTTCAGCTTTGCTATTGGTTACTTCTACTTCATTTCGTCCACCCCGAGTAAGGTTACAAACATGGTCACTACCAGAGGTTGCTGTAGGAGAACCAGATTTCATGGCTACACCTCCTGTGGGAGTTGTAGTACTAACAGGTGGCTTAGTGGTTATGCTTCCTGTTTCCCCCAGCGAGAGCAGCCAACTGCTCTCAACGTGCGTTGCTGCTGTGAGCTTTTAGCCATATTGCATCATGACACCATGAAGGAGGTGACTGATTCTGGCCCTGTGACACTTGGTGGTGACGTGTGAGCTGACTCACCTGGTAAATAACTTTAACAGTAACTCATTCACTGCCATTGATGACTAAAGTCGTCACTTTAGATCCAACCGTTCACTGCCAATGACGACTAAAGTCGTCATTTGCATTTTTTTTACTGTTTGGGCACTGAGAGAACAAACATCTCAGCCCTGAAGCCGATCTTCATCCGCATACATCACATATCACATGATCAGGAAGCAGAAAATCCAGGGGTGTCAAACTCAAACTCACACGGGGCCGAAATGAAACTCTGGGACGGAGTCGAGGGCCAAACTTATTATTTTTTGAAAAAGTGACGGCAAATTTGCACATTTTCTTTATCAACATATATGCAATTTTGAACCTTTAAATTTGGAAACAAACATATTTCTGCATTAACACTGAATGTGGAATAACCAAATTACACACGAGCAAGTCAGTTTTAAATAAAAGGCATCAGTGGTATTCATTACTTGTGGTATATTCAGCATTTTAAAAATCTATTCAGGATTTATGTTTTCTTGTTTATTCATTTTTCTTATTTTTTATTCCCCTTTTTTTCTCCTGTAATAAGTGTCATCGCTGCTGTGACATCTAGCTTTCCACTGAGGAACAATAAAGGGATTTTCTATTCTATTCATCTATCTGCAGCCTTTCCAATTCCTGTTTACTGTAGGTTAAATCTTTTCTCACGGGCCAACAACAAAAGAAAAATATCATTTTATCTTAAATGAAAATGCAACATCTCACCTGTTAACTTTCATGTTTTGGAGCAGAAAAAGAGCATAAAACCAACATATTTAAAGCTCAGTTTGTTCCACTGGTTTACTGTGATGCTCACCTGTTCCAGCCAGATACCTGCATCATGGGGTTGATCTGAGCTGAGGAGGAGACTCCTGTTGTTTTGTTCATCTTCATCATAATAATGACAACATTAGATGACAACAGGTGCTCACATAGGTTTGTGCTGATGAACAAGTCTGAGCAGCTTGACCACGTCGTTGTGAGTCGGGGAGGAAACACAACGACAGCAGCCACAGAGCCATGCTGGTTTGAGCGTGTTGCTGCTCGCTGGAGTTATATCAGCTCTGTCTGGACATTAGTTGGAAAACTTTCTCTTTCAGTCGTGAACACATTACTGAGCAGCTAGAATCTCCGTTTCTGGGCTTCAACGTCAAAAAATAGCTGAGTAAACTCGGCGCTGAGTGAGAGGAGAGTTTCGTTTGTCCGAGACAGCGGAGCTGCAGAGACCAGCAGCAAACGCTGGGAAAACACAAAGGAGGGGGCGCGTCGGCTCCGCGCTAACGCTGCAAAGCATCATAGGAGTTGAAGTCTTTGCGGTAAAATCGGCCAGCGGGCCAGTTGTAATATATTTTTGATATATACAGGTGCTGGCCAGTAAATTAGAATATCATCAAAAGTTTGAAAATATTTCAGTAATTCCATTCAAAACGTGAAACTTGTACATTATATTCATGCAATGCACACAGACCAATGTATTTCCGATGTTTATTACGTTTAATTTTGATATTTATAGGTGACAACCAATGAAAACATCAAATTTGGTATCTCAAAAAATTAGAATATTCTGAAAAGGCTGAATATAGAAGACACCTGCTGCCACTCTAATCAGCTGATTTACTCAAAACACCTGCAAAGGCCCTTAAAAGGTCCCTCAGTCTTGTTTTGAAGGCACCACAATCATGGGGAAGACTTCTGACTTAACAGCTGTCCAAAAGACAATCATTGACACCTTGCACAAGGAGGGCAAGACACAAAAGGTGATTGCTAAAGAAGCTGGCTGTTCGCAGAGCTCTGTGTCCAAGCACATTAACAGACAGGCGAAGGGACGGAAAAAATGTGGTAGAAAAAAGTGTACAAGCTCTAGGGATAACCGCACCCTGCAGAGAATTGTGACGACAAACCCATTCAAAAATGTGGGGGAGATCCACAAAGAGTGGACTGCAGCTGGAGTCAGCGCTTCAAGAACCACCACGAGGAGACTCATGAAAGACATGGGATTCAGGTGTCGCATTCCGTGTGTCAAGCCACTCTTGAACAAGAAACAGCGCAAGAAGCGTCTCGCCTGGGCCAAGGACAAAAAGGACTGGACTGATGCTGAGTGGTCCAAAGTTATGTTTTCTGATGAAAGCAAGTTCTGCATTTCCTTTGGAAATCAAGGACCCAGAGTCTGGAGGAAGAGCGGAGAAGCACAGAATCCACGTTGCATGAGGTCCAGTGTAAAGTTTCCACCGTCAGTGATGGTGTGGGGTGCCATGTCATCTGCCGGTGTTGGCCCACTCTGTTTCCTGAGGTCCAGGGTCAATGCAGCCGTCTACCAGGAAGTTTTAGAGCACTTCATGCTTCCTGCTGCTGACCAACTTTATGGGGATGCAGACTTCACCTTTCAACAGGACTTGGCACCTGCACACAGTGCCAAAACCACCAGCACCTGGTTCAAGGACCATGGTATCCCTGTCCTTGATTGGCCAGCAAACTCGCCTGACCTTAACCCCATAGAAAATCTATGGGGTATTGTGAAGCGGAGGATGCAATACGCTAGACCCAACAATGCAGAGGAGCTGAAGACGACTATCAGAGCAACCTGGGCTCTCATAACACCTGAGCAGTGCCACAGACTGATCGAGTCCATGCCACGCCGCATTACTGCAGTTATTGAGGCAAAAGGAGCCCCGACTAAGTATTGAGTGCTATACATGCACATTCTTTTCATGTTCATTCTTTTCAGTTGGCCAACATTAGAGAAACAAACATTTTTTCATTGGCCTTTAGAATATTCTAATTTTCTGAGATACCAGATTTGATGTTTTCATTGGTTGTCACCTATAAATATCAAAATTAAACGTAATAAACATCGGAAATACATTGGTCTGTGTGCATTGCATGAATATAATGTACAAGTTTCACGTTTTGAATGGAATTACTGAAATATTTTCAACCTTTTGATGATATTCTAATTTACTGGCCAGCACCTGTATCTCGCGGGCCACGTGAAAATGCTCCGCGGGCCGCATCTGGCCCGCGGGTCTTGTGTCTGACCCATGCGTGTTAGGATATCATTTTGGGCCGCTGCTGTGAAAAAAAAAGTGAGGCGCGAACTGCAAAAGCTTCTGCCGATCACAATTCAACAACGGATTATGAAAGAATGGATAAAGCTTGAAACATGCAGATTCTTCCTGATGTAAGAGAGTCTCCTCTTTGTTTTGGTTGTTTTGGCGTCGACATCATCCTAGCTTGCAACGTTCTGTGGCTCTTAAACTGTAAAAATGGTGAGAAACACGGGCAGCGAAGGGCTTTACCGATCAGGAAACGGCTGGCAGTGAATCAGTTAAATATTTTGGTTTTTGCTATCAAAAGTAAATTAACTAATAACCTGCATTATTGCAGGACACTCAGCAAAATATGGACTCTACACCATGAGGCAGGCACACGTTAATACTCTATAAGAGCACATAAGGTGAGCAACACCACAGATTATTATTGTACACTGTCCTGGATTTGTTTTCTTTCTGCATCTCATCATTAGCCTGGCTGATCACTTGATAACTCCTGTCATCTGGTTGTGACAGCATGAGGATGTCCTCACACACCTGTAACCTATCAGCTCATCTGGCAGAATAGAGAGAGAAGAGACAACACCACATCTCCTGTTCCTGGAAAGCCTTCAGCCATCCTTCGATGACTGAGAACCTCCATCAGCTCTGTCTTCTGTCTGCCTACAATTATTATAATAAATATTGTGTTTGACAAGTTTTTTGTGCTGCCAAATATCTCATTTTGATTCCAGTTTTGATATTTTAATGGATATTTATAAATTACCCTTATTGAATTATCACATTGTTGCATGTTTAACTAGCTCTATTGTGATTAATTAAACTAGCACCTCACTGTTAAAAGCTCATTTTAAACTCAAGCGTGTTTAAATATTTATGGACATGAACAAAAACAGGACATATATAAGTTATTTAAATAATATAACAAATAACTGTTTAGAGGGGGAAGTAATCATTGAAAGGCACATTCTTCTGGAAGCTCCTGATCCTGATGACATCCCCAGAAGAGACCAGCTGCAGACACCAGAGGATCACCTACGACCAAGAGAAAGCTGGTACCAGTAGATCATGAAATCAGGGCAATTTTAGATGGATGTTTGTCATTGTGTAACATAAATGAACACATTACATAATTTTCTCATGGGGTATTTTTTATAACTTTCTCTGCAGCAGACAGTAACTTAAGCCCAGGGTAGGTTGCCGTGTCCTAAAGAGCTGCTATAGACATGCTTCAGTGGTTTTCCTGCTTTAACAGGTTAGATTAGCTGTTCAGCAGCTCGGCTATTTGCTGCTGATTAAAAGAAGGTGTGTTGAAGCAGATAAATCTCTAAATCATGATTGATAATAGCTCTCTAAGGCCGTGGAGTCAAACCCTGCAGCAAATCTAATGCTATGGCTACCTACCATTCAGAGCTGGTTCTGTTAGGTCGGCTCCGGTGGTTTCAGGCAACTCACAAGCTCAAACCAATAAGGCTCAGGTCTGCTTGTCTCCTCCAAATAGACTTGGTCCCGTTCTTCTTGATCATCTGGGTAAGGAGAGGGAGAAACCTCCTCCACTTCTAATGACTGCTCAGAGGGAAAAAAGCTAGCTTCGTCTCGTTACCCATCCGTCTTCGTCCCTGCGCGGCTCCACCCTCTCGGTCCACCAGGCAACGCCTACTAATGTTGCAATTTTCAAAACTGATATGTGGGTGGAGAAGGACTCTGAGGCAGGCTTGACCCACCCTTTAATGGAGACTGGTGCTTTGTTTTGAAATCTGTTTCATGCAGCTGTGTCTTTTCCACCATGTTAAATAACCAGTTTGCACACATTACAAGTGGCTGTTGCTCTGCCTTTGCTGTCCAGTTTAAAATACCACCAAACTGCAGACATTTTAGCTCTACTGAGGAGACAATTAGCTCTGAGTTAGCCTGCTAGCTAACAGCTACATGTTATGGTGTCTGAATTCCTTCCTGTCATAAATTGTGTGATGTTACAATGTTGTTTATGTCTAAAAAAACAAAGAATATTGATGTAGAAATTAAACGTTGTTTAGATTAAAACTAGGCCATTGTTATTCCGTTTGAAAAATCATCTCAGGATGAGTTTAAACAAATCACGTTTATTGTATTTTTGTCTACAGTATTTTGATTTTTTTTACCCTGTTAGTGGTTTTATTGAGCAGGTGCGTCTTTTTGACGCGTCACACGTTTCCTTTCAAAACACATTTAAACTGTTCAGAATACAAATCCAGGCTCTATCTCATTGGCGTTTTGTAATTAAACTTAGTACTGAACAAAACTTTATATTAAACATGTTGAAAAGGTAAGAAATAGAAAATTTGCTTTTTTCCCTCATTTACACATGGAGTGCCAACCAACCTAAAATATAATGAAAACCTTAGACTTTTCTTGCTTTCCTGGAAGATGTTATATCTCATGATGCTTCTTCAGTTCCAAAACTTGGGTTGGAAGCAGGAGGCTATAAGGTGTGGTCTGAAACAAGCATACTGATATGGCAATAGGAGTTTCTGGTGATGTCCTTGTTAGTACTAATGACACCATCAGGGTCTTGTGAGCTACTGGGACCAGTGGCGGACTGGCCATCTGTGAGTTCTTGAAAATCCCAGAATGGCTGGTGTCTGCCTGTCACCTCCTCTCCTCCCATTAAAGATCCTGATCATAGGATTGAGCAGGCTGCAGCAACATTTAGACTCCTCTCCGACCCAGTGCTTTGGGCGGGCCGGTATGGCCACTCCTACATTTAAGTTTTTCCACTCATTTATTTGTCGAAATCTCCAAGATTTCTGATAAAATAGCTATCCATCCTCAAACACCAGCCATCCACTCCCCCCTAGCGCTGCCCCTCCCGATACGCCAGACTCACGCTCCCTGAGGGGCCACATTTTGCACATGAGGAGGAGAAGGAGTGCTGTGAGGTGCACCGTGCATACAGCTCTGTTAGCCCAGGTAGAGGAGAACACAAAATAACCCCCCAAATAAATCAGCTTTTATCAAAGTTTCACCAATCAGAAACTAAGTTTAAAGGAATCACTATGAGTCTATACAATAATCCAGTCCAGGTTTGCAGTGTCCAGGTTGTGTAGCTTGTTAGCTAGACCAGTCTTAATGTGGTCTAGATGCCAAAAAATGCTAACATTTCTTTTCACTCATCTTTCACAATTCACAATATTTTATGCTATTGGTCTACAATAATCCAGTCCAGGTTTGAAAAGTCTAGGTCAGGGCTATTCAAGTTCAGGGCTCGAGGGCCGGTGTCCAGCACATTTTAATGGTTTCTCTGGTCCAACACACTAGATTCAGTGGTTGAGTCACCTGTGTAGCAGCTCATCAGGCTCTGCAGAAGTCTGCTAATCACCTGCTGATTGAAATCAGGTGTGTTGAAGCAGGGTTAAAACTAAAACGTGCTGGATACTGGCCCTTGAGGCGCGAGATAATTGAGTAGCCCTGATCTAAGTGTTGCAGTTTTCGAATAAGAGCAGATTAAATATGCTTTTTTCTAAGGGGAGTGACAGCACTTATTTATTTCTACTTCTAGCACTGCTCCCACAACTCAGAGAGCCAAGTAAGCCCCAACCTATCTATAAGAAAAGCCATTTTAATGCCCAGAAAATAATAAATTGCATCTTGGTCCTTCAGCACAAACATTACTTTTATCCTTTCAGCTTTAGCTGGTGATTCGTTACAGCACACAGTTAAATATCCATGAGTGATTACAAATAAAAAAGGTGATCATGCATGTGTCCTTGAACAACCTGCAACAAGTCAGGGACTTGAACAGATGTTTTTTTCATTCACAGAATCCCTGGAGAGTTCTGAGTCATTAGCAGTTTGCTCGGTGTCGACCTTTGTCCTTTCATTCTCCGGAAAAAACGATGAGGTAAGCATATGCACAAAAAATGGAGCCTTCAGCCACTGTCAGTTTGTCACTGTCAGCTGGGCCACCAGAGGGCTTCACACTGTGAGGCGATAGAGTTTGACACAAGGAGGTTGAGATATTTTGAGTTTCTTGTTTCCCAGAGGAGGAGGCATCATGTCAGAAAACTGCATGAGCTGAGAAACAAGAGAGAAGATACTCTGTGGGTGTAAATGATGCATTTTTATCACACTGTGTTTGTGGTGGTCTTTATTTTAGTTCTGTATCCATCTGTAAATGGAGCATGGCACTGCAGGCAGTTGAGACGTTTTGTCTACTATGAAGATCTCTCTCTCTCTCACACACACACACACACACACACACACACACACACACACACACACACACACATCATGTTATTCTTTCTAATCACTGGGAACTCAGAGAAGGCTGGTGATGCTGCAAAACTATGCAGACTCATTACAAGAAAATGAACTGTTTCTGGAATCAGGAGTATCACTTTGATGAATGTGAAAGGATGCAGATATTTAACTATTTTAAATGTTTTTCTCTCATTCAAATTTTCTAATTTATTTTTCAACATTTTTCCACATTTTTTCGCACTTTTGAGACTGTTCTTTTATCACACTGGTCACAGGAAAATGGCTTTTCTCTGTGGGGTGATGTTTTCACTGTGAGGGTTTGTCAAAGCTCTTGTCAAACAGGTCACAGCAGTGCAACTTCTTCATTCTTTTGGCAGAACGATCCAACGATCCGACACCCTGTTCCTTTTCAACCTCATCATCTTCTTTCTGGTTCTTTAAAACAGGGAAAAAGAAAACACAGAAAATTGTTAATCCCGTTACTTTCAGAAGAATTCGCTCACAAACTCATGTTTACATTTGGAAAATATGAAAATTAAACAACCTCTTCCACTGATGTTATTGTCCTGTTGGTCACACGTCACTCCTCTCCTCAATCCAGGAATCAACTCTGAAACATTCAAAAGAACAACATATCTGAAGAAGTGCTACAAAAATAGCAAATCAAGAGATGTATTTTGGTGAACACTGCTTTTGGAGTCTAATGAGCAAAAGAGCCATTTTCACCAACTCTTAAACAAAATTACCGTATTTTCCCGACTATAAGCTGCTACTTTTTTCCCACACATTGAACCATGCGGCTTATTTAGAAGATTTTCCTTCACCTGCCAGGGGGCGCTTTAGCAGAAAGTGAAACAGGTGGAAGTCAAAAGTGGAAATCGAAGAAAGTGCTCATTTTAATTTTTGCACATGCAAGCAGCCGGCACGACGAAGAATTTTTTTCAAATCCATACCCCCTCATCATGGTAACTACATACATGTATGAGTTCATATGTTGCCGTATTTAAGTTGAAGGCCATCGATCTGGCAGTAAAGGAGGGAAACAGTGCTGCCGCACGTAAGCTTGGCATGAATGAATCCATGGTTCAGCGCTGGAGACGTTAGCGGGAAGAACTCATTCAAGCCAGCTTCACCCGGGGATGATGACAGCAACACGGACAGCAACACTGACATCACCACAGAAAAGGTATGTGACGAAGCTCTTCTGAGGCTGTTCAACTCTGACACTGAAGAAGAGGACGTTAATGGCTTTAGTGCGCAAGAGGAAGATGAGAGCGAATGACTTTTTCTGGTAGGCGAGTGTGTTTTATTTACTAACCAGGCACATTTTGTGTGCAGTTCTTATTTTCTAATCATCCAGGGCTTATTAATGCTGTGTCAGCGCTCTTCTTTTCTTCTAAACATGCATGCAAATTACCAGTAATAACGTTTCAGTTCTGTTTTTATTTTATAACCATCCAGAAATATGAATGCTATCAGCGCTGTTTTCTTTTCTAAACTTGCAGGCACATTCACCCGTTTAAAATTAGTTTTGTTGAAAAACCTCCGTGTAGCATCTTTCTGTCTAATTATGTTATGTTATGGCCATACATGCGCTGTGCGCCAGAGACCTGCATGAGGCTGCTGCGCCGCGGCTTGTATTTGAGTGTGGCGTGTGTGTAGAAAACCTTTTTTTTTGTTGGTGCGGCTTATATTGAGGTGCGCTCTATAGTCTGGAAATTACGGTAAAACTATTATAAAATGTTCAAAGTTTGAAAAAGCCCCTTAAGAGGACAGAGGCATATGAACTCTCAACAACAAGTGCAAAAAGCACTATTTTTCTGACCTTTTCTATGAAGATGCTGTTGAACTGTTCCCTTCAGGTTGACAATGTCCTCTCACAAGTCAGAATAGGGAAAAAGATACAGCATTATTTTCATGGTAACCAAGTACATCATCTGTTACAAATTCCAAAATCAGTTTTGAAATGAAGCAAATAATTATTGCTTGATAATTTTTTCTGAATAAAAAAAAAACATGATGGAATTTGTTGTGTCTTTTTGTAAACCAAAGGCTAGATTTGAATAAACACCTAATTCTTTGCTTATGTGTTAACAAATACACACACAATAAATAAATAAATAAATAAATAAATAAATAAATAAATAAATAAAAATAAATAAAAACAACACACAAAGTTTTGAAAGTTTTTTTTTTTCAGTTTTATGTTATATAAGTTGAAGCCATTCTTGTTTGTTTATTTATTTAAGGTTGATCAGCTCTGGCAGCTATCTTGAATTTAGTTGAATCTAAGAGTTAAAGTTATGATGATTTTGTGTTATTATTTTTTTAAGATTGATGTGTAAAACGTTCCCTTTGATTCGGTTAACACACACACACACACACACACACACACACACACACACACACACACACACACACACACACACACACACACACACACACACACACACACACACACACACACACATACTGTATTTAAATCAGGTATTTCTGTTTCAGCATTAGTGGAGTAATAACAGAATTTGGCATTGTAACACGCACAACACTGACCTACACATTGACCCTCATACTTTTGTCGACATGCTTCTTCATTGCAATAAACATAAAGAGTTTATTTTGAGCAATCCCACATACTATGTCCTGCAGCTGGAAAAACTCAGGAAAAATTGTCACCCACCAATCCATCACTTTAAATTCTTCTCTAAAAACATGTTAATTACTTGTCTCTTAAAAATGGTGCCTAAAATAAATGTCTAAAAACATGCCTTCATCTATATTTGAAAATTCAACTTTGTATATCAGATCAGATGCAATGACAGAGAAGGTAAGATAATTAAATTAATTTTCTGATTACTTCAAATGGAAGTTCAGACCAACTGACACAAAGCTTGAGCCCTTAGATTGTCCTCTGCTTGGAGTATTAACATTAATCCATTGCATTGTGTTTCACATTGTTGGTTAATGCAGGACAGGAGAAAATCCTGATCATGTTATGAGGCATTGCCAAACATGTATAAAATACAGAAACCTCCAGCAGTTGATGGATTGGAGCTGAAGCAGAATGCTTTAAGTAAATGTAAACAAGTAATTAGATGGAAATAATTGTAGGGTGGACATTTTTAATCAATTTAGGTATCAAATAACAAGGTTTTAACAGTAAAAGGAAAACATACAGAGGTAAGAAAAATCCATCCATCCATCCATCCATTTTCTGAACCCGCTTTACAGAATGAGAGGAAGACAAAAAAAGTTAAGGAAATTATGGTGAACAAATTTAGAAACATTTTGTAACTGCCAGAAAAAAAAGAATGAAATCCCAATGCACCAGGCTGGTTTGAACAAACGTCCACCAGGTTGCACTGTTGCACTTTAATCATTAGGTGAGTGGTGTAGAGGGCTGAAGAGCAAGAACATTTAAAGCTGTAATTTTAGATTAGATTTAAATGCAATGCAAAAATGAAAATTACAGCCCATGTTGTTAGGCATAAAAATGGACAGCAAACACCGAAATCTAGGATGAATCCAATCAACAATATATGTTTACATAGTGCTGGCAAAGCAGTAAACAGATAGGGAGAGAAATATACATTGGCTTGCTCTCGTGAAACTTTGAATAGCCTTTAAATACCCGTTTGAAGTAGACAACGACAAGGCTGTGAGTGACGATGACACAAAGGCATCAAAATTATCTGTTTAAAAAACCAAAATCAAGTAAGCTCAGCTCTTAAAATTCCCACGAGTGTGATTTGAAGTCATCAGAGCAAATTTATCTCAGGTTTTATCTTTGACTGACTGATCAATAACCATTCATACATTTAACTGTGTGATGACGTTATTTCCCCCCAACAGCTCTAATGACTCGACAACACTGATATTCATGATCCCACCAGGGTTTTAGGAGGTTTTGTGTTTTTCTGTTCAACAACCTGTCCTTGCACTAACAAGGACAAAGCTCAATGCATGAAAATTAAATGGATAATTCAAAATGAGAGGAAAAGAAAACATGTGAAAATAAAGTTTTACATTACTTAATGCAGAGCTTCAAATGCAATGTGTGGATCTTGCTTTTAAATCAGATACTTTACAAAGCGAAAGTAAATACAAAAGATAACAACATTTAAAGATGTTCTAGAATGCTGTTCATTAACAACTGGGAATGGTGTTTTGAGCCTTTATAAAGCATATGAAACGTTCTTGGGCCTCACAACTGTCATGATCTGTGGTAAGCCTCCCAAAGTTTTCCTGTGTCAGAGCCTCTAATTGCAGGTGGGTGTGTCTGACCCCTGTTTCACACTGGAAGCATCAGCTGTGTGGAACAGAAGCGGAACATTTTACTTACGAGCTTCCATGCGGTCCATTACACACTGGGAAAGTCTTGGCCGTGGAATGGCTTTCTCACTGTGCTCCTCTCTGGACTTGCTAGATCACAAGATCCTTCAAGACTTCAAAGGTCACGGCTGGTTTATGCAATCCGTCATTAAGCCAAAACGAAGGAAATCACTTTTGATATTGCTGTTTGATGTCATGCTGTTCCTCTCCACTGCCAGGATCTTAGCGATGAAAAACACGCCGGCCTTCTGGAACGGTACTGGGAGTGGATAAGCCATTGGGTCACACACAGGCTTCATATGAATCAAATTGCATCACTGCAGTACTTTTATTTTGAAAATTACCGGGGATTTTACACTGAAACCGTTTGTGATTTCTTATCTAGCTCTATGTTAACTGTGGAAATTGGCGTGTCCCAGATGCAGCTTGCAGCTAAAATAGAACCGGATCCTCTCTTTCTGGGATCCTCCTGAATATTTCCGCATCGCGGCTGGTTTGAAACACTTTACAGACTATAATGGATTCTATTTGAAGCAGCAATGTTCCGCTGCCATTCTGCGCCACTGATGCTTTCAGTGTGAAATAGGCTTGAGAGCGGTACTAGCTGCTGCTGATCTTGTCATCAACCAGTCAGGGGGTATGAGCTGCAGTCAGACACCTTCACTTCACTGGTTCATTGCTCACCCTGGGTATTGCTCATGCTGAGTAGCACTTGCCAATTCTTGTGAACCCAGCACCTCTTGTGATTTAATCCTGCTCTTTTGTCTCCAGGTTTTCAAATGCTCATCTCAACCCTGCTTCATAACCAACCAACCAACTCGGATCTCATCTCTGGTGCCTCATCTTGCTGCTTGTTGATATGGCGCTTTCTAGAGTCCTGGAACCCTCTAAGGCACTTTACAGCACAATCAGTCATTTACCCATTCACACACACATTCACACCCTGGTGATGATGAGCTACGATGTAGCCCTGGGGCACTCTGACAGAGGCGAGGCCTGCCATACACTAGCGCCACCAGTCCCTCTGACCACCACCAGCAGGCAAGGCAGGTTGAGTTTCTTGCCCAAGGACACAACAACAGCACTCTCTGGTTGGAGCTGGGATTGAACCTGCAATCTTGTGATCACAGGACAACCCACTTTACCTCCTGAGCTACTGCTGTCCCATATATGCGATGTGTTTATATTACTTATTGACAGTCACCATGGAGGATGTGCTGTACCATCTACTGTAGCGGCTGATAATGATTCATCATAATGTTCCAATGTAGAAGTTTATTTTTATTGCACTTTCTACAGACGCAAGTCACAAGTGCTTCACAGCCCAAAACAAACTTACAATGAACAGAATTACAGTAAAACATTAAATAAAACAACAACATTACAATAAAATATCAGTTATCATTAAAAGTGGCAGATGACTTGTGGTGGGGAGGGATTATGGAAAAGGCAGCCAAAATTAGGTGAGTTGTAACCAATTTGGGGAATTTGTAGGTGGCAAGAAGGGGCAAAACACAAACCAAAGAGAACATGTGACATAAAACAATGAAAAAACTAAATGTGAGAAGCCTGGAATTTCTAAATAAATAAAAACATTAACAGGAAGTGGAGTGCTAAGGCCCACAGGAACAACGACAATCTATAATATTCGTGTCTTGATTATTTTGGTACTTGATCAAACATACAATCACATGTACCACCTTAAAACATCTGTCAACACAAATGTGGCTCTGACTCATTTTATGTACCTTTGTTCTAAGTTCTCTCCCACAAGACAAGTCATTCACTGCAGACAAAAATACAAACATAAACAAAGCACTATTAAACCTTTTTGGTGCCATTATAAATCATACCAGCCCCAGCCTAGTCACTAGTTCAGTGTCATATGTATAATAAAAGGCCTGTGTCTATTGTGGGTCTATTATCTATCAGTCAACTAGGGAGACAAGTCCCATGGACTGCTCTGGATCTTATACATAATTATTTTAGGGTTAGGGAAAGTAAATCAAAAGCAAGAAATACAAAAAGTTTGACCCTAACATCATGATCAAATCAGTCTCTGGGTTGCATTTCACTTTAAAAGGGCTAAATGCATGATTCATTTCCTACGGAGAACATTATTCAAATTCAATAGAGTGGGTGCCAGTGAAATCAGTTAAAGTCCTAATTATAAGCTGAGATTTCTGCCTTCCAGCCCACTCTTGTTCTTACAGCTTCAGCAGTGAGAAATCCATCCACTGGGAAATGAGAAGAAAATGGTGAGCAACAGATTCATCGTGTAAGCTTCTTTTACTGAATCCCATCAAACTCTAAAGCTTTGGAGGATTATTTTTGGTAAATGGCCCGAATCTGGATTGCACCTTCTTAGGGTTCTACAACCCCCCAAGGCACTTCACAATACAATCATTCAGCCATTCACACGCTGGTAATGATGAGCTACGATGTTGCCACAGCTGCCCTGGGGCGCACTAACAGAGGTGAGGCCTGCCAAACACTGGCACCACTGGTCCCTCCAAGGACAAAACAGCCGGAGCCAGTATCGAACCTGCAACCTTCCGATTACTGCTCTATCTTTCTGTAAGGAGCATGAGCAGCAGTTAGGTTTTGACCTGCCTTTGTTTTTTCTTCTTGCACAGTATAGACAGATGCCTCTACAAATGCATCAATTTTCATCAATTTTCTCCAAACTGAGGTATTTCAAAGAGCTTTCTACAACAGGTGTAATCTGGCACAACTTTTTCAAATGACCCCACTTCTTAAAGTCCCTAAATTATTCCGTTGATTCTGCCTGTTTTACAGGTGAAAAAAAGACAAGCTAAGGATAGTTGACTGTTTTATTGGTGTGTTAACACAGTGAAGCATACCCAGGATGCTCTAGGACCGTGCGCTGAAGACAGCAAACTGAAAAACTATGGCGTTTAAAGCGTGCCACAACCCGTGCACGCGCATTGGGTCCACAGCGCGCGTGTGAACGGGACTCGCGAGCGCAAATATACATGGCGAGAGGTCATTTGTGCACTGAGAGGGAGCAAACTGTGTCTGTGAGCGCACAAGGATGTGCACAAGTGACAAACCTGCGTGCGCGCGTTGTCAACGAGCACACGGCAGAGGAAAACGTGCGCGCGCGGCAGCCTCTGTGCGCGCTCGGCAGCCTCTCTGCGCGCTCGGTTTCTGACTCCTGCTCGCTCGGCTGTAAGGGTTTTGGCACTCTGGAGGCGTGGCCTGTGGCAGATCTTCTCTGTCCTCTGATTGGTTAGTGTACCCCGCACTTTACCCTCTACCTATCTATACAAAAAAGTCTGCTATTCAAGCAGTTGCTGGCATAGCTCAGTTGGGAGAGCGGGTGACTCTCGCCCCGGAGGATCCGGGTTCGAGGCCGGGCAAGGAAAATGCAGTAGATGTCATGTTAATTTTTCTTAATTTCAGGTATTTTACAGTTGTGACCGTTCAACTGTCATTAAACGTCCGAATGTTTGCTGGGCAGTGTTTTAAAAAGTGCACATAAGCTAGATGGTTTTAACCATAGAAAATTACATTTTTTGTGATACTGGAAAAATACATACTGAAATAAAACTACTGATTGAAAACTTTATGACTGTGGTTGTACAATATATGACTCACTAATACACTGCAAACTCCCTTAGAGTGGGGCTTCCAGAGAGAGAGAGAGAGAGAGAGAGAGAGAGAGAGAGAGAGAGAGAGAGAGAGAAAAGTTCTTGCCTCATTAATGAATTGTTTATTTTTTTCAGTATTTAATTGACAAATTATCCTTTCAAATAATTAATTGATGAGTTACATAATTGTCCATTTAGAATTGTTGAATGGACTGAGTCAAGTTTTGTGCACTTTATATATTTCAAAACATGTTTTTTTTTAATGATGCATATAAATAATTTAAATGTTAATTTAATGAAATATTTCTATTTTTTCATTACCTCACCCTTGTTTTGACAAAAATGGGACCTTGCTGGATAATATCATGGAGAAACTATTTGTTCACAGTACATGGCTCAGTGAGGATCTGTGTACCAAAGGAGGAGATACTCAGAAATCTGTCTGCAGATTGTTACAACCCAGACTGGAAGTGGTGGGCTGTAATAAGAAAGGAGACCAAACAGAGGAGTGGGGGTTCAACAACTGATTTATTTAACAAAAGTAAGGATTTACTAAAGCAAGTTAGTGAACAGAAAATGGCCAGTGAGGACTCTCCACCACACAGGAGAGACCCAGTGAAAGCAGAAAAACAGTAGGCTTTGTAGGCAGCACCACACCCTGAGCCCAGGTGCCTCCAAGGCTGCTTAACCAGCTGCCTACAACAGAAGAAAAACACAATTAAACACAAATGAAAACCCAATGAGACGGTGGGGGCATCACAACACGTTCAGGACTACCCAAACACCAGTAATTCTTGACTGCACTGATCTGAGGTGTCAATGGCCATATTCCCCTCTCTTCCAGAGTCATATATTTTCCTCAAGTTCAACTGCACTCTGAAGAGGCTCATTTGGATTGTGCCACATAGGCCAGTGACCTTTGTCTCAGCACTGTATGCTGGAACTATCAGCGACCAACCTGGGAATCTGGTGTGATGAAAATGCTACAACTAGAGATGGTCATCTTGGTAGACAGGGGTTTCTTCATTGATGACATTGTGCCCTGCAAAGTGTACAGGCCAGCTTTCCTTTCTGGCAAACCTCAAATGTCTGCATGTAAAGTTATAGAAACAGAAGCCATAACATCTCTGAGTGCATGTGGAGCGCTCCATTCATCTGGTCCAAGAACACAAGCATTTTGATTGTTATTCCCCTCCTTGCATTTGTAAACAATCAGCTATATGCTGTGGTTTTTCTCCTTACCAACTTTTAAAATAGCCCACTAGTGAAGGCCTGGGCAAAGAAGCCTGATGTCTGAGAACCTCAACATATGTACGGCAACCACACTGTATATTTACACACTTTCATAAAGAAACTGCATATCAAGCTTTCATTCAGATGACCTTCAACAGTGCTGCACCCTGCTGAGGGACATCCGAGTAAAACCTTGAGATGGCCATTTTCTGTTCACTAACTTGCTTTAGTAAATCCTTACTTTTGTTAAATAAATCAGTTGTTGAACCCCCACTGCTCTGTTTGGTCTCCTTTCTTATTACAGCCCGCCACTTCCAGTCTGGGTTGTAACAATCTGCAGACAGATTTCTGAGTATCTCCTCCTTTGGTACACAGATCCTTACGGAGCCATGTACTGTGAACAAATAGTTTCTCCATGATATTATCCAGCAAGGTCCCGTTTTTGTCAAAACAAGGGTGAGGTAATGAAAAAATAGAAATATTTCATTAAATTAACATTTAAATTATTTATATGCATCATTAAAATAAAAAAAAAACATGTTTTGAAATATATAAAGTGCACCAAACTTGACTCAGTCCATTCAACAATTCTAAATGGACAATTATGTAACTCATCAATTAATTATTTGAAAGGATAATTTGTCAATTAAATACTGAAAAAAATAAACAATTCATTAATGAGGCAAGAACTTTTCTCTCTCTGTCTCTCTCTCTCTCTCTCTCTCTCTGGAAGCCCCACTCTAAGGGAGTTTGCAGTGTATTAGTGAGTCATATATTGTACAACCACAGTCATAAAGTTTTCAATCAGTAGTTTTATTTCAATATGTATTTTTCCAGTATCACAAAAAATGTAATTTTCTATGGTTAAAACCATCTAGCTTATGTGCACTTTTTAAAACACTGCCCAGCAAACATTCGGACGTTTAATGACAGTTGAACGGTCACAACTGTAAAATACCTGAAACTAAGAAAAATTAACATGACATCTACTACATTTTCCTTGCCCGGCCTCGAACCCGGATCCTCCGGGGAGAGAGTCACCCGCTCTTCCAACTGAGCTATGCCAGCAACTACTTCACCAGCAGACTTTTTTATATAGATAGGTAGAGGGTAAAGTGCGGGGTACACTAACCAATCAGAGGACAGAGAAGATCTGCCACAGGCCACGCCTCCAGAGTGCCAAAACCCTTACAGCCGAGCGAGCAGGAGTCAGAAACCGAGCGCGCAGAGAGGCTGCCGAGCGCGCACAGAGGCTGCCGCGCGCGCACGTTTTCCTCTGCCGTGTTCTCGTTGACAACGTGCGCACGCAGGTTTGTCACTTGTGCACATCCTTGTGCGCTCACAGACACAGTTTGCTCCCTCTCAGTGCACAAATGACCTCTCGCCATGTATATTTCCGCTCGCGAGTCCCGTTCACACGCGCGCTGCCATGTATATTTTCGCTCGCGAGTCCCGTTCACACGCGCGCTGTGGACCCAATGCGCGTGCACGGGTTTTGACACGGGTATGACGCGATAAAAAACATCAAATGTTCTCTCTCACTTACAAGATTATTCATAAGACTTTATGAAATTCAAATTTAAAGAACTTATGCAAATTTCCTAAACATTTACTTTGAGACATTTACTTCCAAATGTGTGTTTTGTAAAATATTTGACTAAAATCTTTGCTTTCATTGAAGGAATTGAACACACACACAGAGAGAGAGAGAGAGAGAGAGAGAGAGAGAGAGAGAGAGAGAGAGAGAGAGAGAGAGAGAGAGAGAGAGAGAGAGAGAGAGAGAGAGAGAGAGAGAGAGAGAGAGATAATCACTAAGGGCTAAATCTTTCACTATTTGAGCAACTCAATTAACCACTATCCTCTTTGGTGCTCTACAGGTGAATCAAACAAAAATCTGCTTCTGAGAAGAATTAGACTTCAAGGAATAAACTAAAGCTTTCTGCTTGATGTCAAGGAAATATACATTAAAACTGTTGATGCCAAAGTAGGTCAATGAAATTAGCATGAATGTTCTCATGACTTTAATACTTCATGGATTAGTTTTGCATTGCAATGATATTAAAACTTTGGAGACACTTTCATTTCCTTCAATCAAGAGTTTGCATTTGTGTGGAGAGCTCGAAATTAAAATGCACAACCTATGCACAACATGCATGCTGCAAAAATAATTGAAAAGAATACTTCAGAATAGTAGGGAGGTTTAAAAACTAAAAATTTCTATAAGAGATTTCTGCATCATTTAGCCTTCTGCAAAGGTTTGATTCCTCAAAAATGAATAACAGTGCTCAAAATTATTACTTAACTTCTTTGTTAGATTAAGGTAAAAAAAAGAAATCAAACAACCAATGATGAACAAATAACTGCTTCTTGACCTGCAGAAAGAGAAAAACAAACAAAAAAATAAACGGGTACACGCAACAATACAACTAGAGCAAGCTATCACCGCGTTAACCTGATGAGGAAATACAAAATCAACATTGTTTTACTGAACAATCACTCGAGAATAAATCACAGTGAATTTAGTGCCAACCACAGCCTTAAGACGTGTTGAAAAAGCCCAAGTCCATACTTATGAGAGCTCAATGTGAGCACCTGTGTGTGTACATGTGCTTGTATATGTAAAGTTTCTCTATAGGAGCGTCCAATAGAGAGTGTGAGGGACCACAGATCCGCCCCCACTCCCATCGCGTCAGTTTTACGCTGCATTGGGATGTATCGGTAGCGGGTATCCCATCACATCAGTTTTACGCTACATTGGGATCTGCAGTCAGAAATGTGAAAAACCCCTTTTCGCACATAAGCAACGAAAAAGGGCACTTTTGGCGTCAGCGGTCTGACGCGGAGGGTGGCTGACCAAGCATTTATTTTTGACGTGCTGGGAGTGAGAATGTGTTGAAGAGAGAGTGTGAGGGGCCACAGAGCTGCCCCTCAAAGATGTGCAGGAGATGGAGGGAGCTCCAAGTCCCAGAGATCCAAGAGCTGCCCCAGAGTGCAGGGACCCCAGGGAGACTGCAACCAGAAAAGCCCCTGCCCCCTTCGAGAGGCGCAGAGGATTGTCCTGGGGGGGTCCCAACCAGCAGCCTGCAGCCTCCAACCCCCAAGCCGGCTGAGCCCGGAACCCAGCGACCCGGGACCCAGGGGCAACCAACCCCGCCGGGGACCCAACAGAGCCCAAGCCCAGATCCCATCAGGCAGCCACCAGGATCGATCAGGCAGACTCCAAAAATCTTTAACCCCCTGACCCAGGAGCCGCGAACACTCAGGCAGACCAAGACACCACACTCCACACCAAGTGTGGCAGGGGGAGGGTAGGCGAAGATGTGTAGTAGCACAAGAAGTCCTAGGAGAGGGGAGGAGTCAAAGGCCCCACCTGACATATGCAGCCATACACAGACACAGTCACACACTCCATCCCTCATGCTCACACATACACATACCACCTAAGACTTACAAAAATGAACGCTAGACACCCACTCATGCTCCCCATACACACCCTATTCACTCTGGTCCCGGTACTGCAGCACAAACGGTACAACCATCACCAGTTCCCAGAGTTCTACCCTTTCTGCTGGGGTGATGATGAGCAGGCCCCCCTGCCCAACGCTGAGCAAACTATCCCACCACCCCAGACCCCAACAAGACGGACAGCTCCCCCTCCTAGCCTCCAGACCCGGGAAGCCAAGCGACAACAGAGGTGTGCTAAGACCCCTCATCTCCCTCCCCCTGCTCCAATATAGTGTTAGTGTGTGTTGATGAGGTGTATTTCATGGCTGTGGTGAGCGGTCAGTGCAGGCATTGTCTGGCCTATGCCAGCTGATGCAACCACACAACCCCACTTCCCCCCACTGCCCTCTGTGTCTAAGTGCAGTTTAAAATTGGAAGTGATCATCGGCACTCGGAATGAGGCTGAAAGATCCTCTTGTCAAATTCCGTTGAGTGTGTTCACTCCCAAGGCCCTAAGTGTGCGTTTGCTTGGAAGGCATTGGTGGAGGTGTTTAATGTGCAAATAAAATTGGGGGGCAGGCTGCCACAGGAATGCAGAAATGGGATCCATACCCGCACCCCTGACTTGCCCACCCCCCAAGGTCCTATGCGCATGATCGTGTGATGATGTGAAGGAGCAGGAGGAGAAAAATGTATGGGGATTGGAAGGAATGGTTGGTTGGCCTAAGCCTTAAAGGGAGCCAGCTGCCTCACTGGCCCCAGTAGGTACCTCTGTTCCTAAAATGCCCCCCAGGGCATGGAGACCCCAGCCCATCTCACCAGGGCCCAAAGCAGCAGCAACGCTGAGCCCCACGGAGTATGAAAGCACCAACCCAGCCCCACCCCCACCCCAGCAGAATATTTACTCCCATCCTTGCGTTTGCACAACTTCCTGAAAATGTAAGACATGAGACATCCAGGAAAGGTTTGGTCCTCCCCCTCCTGGACATCCCCCTCCCCCGTGATGGGTCAAAGGTGTTATTATTTCAGAGGAGCCAGGGTCCACCTGAGGCCCCTGAGCCTGGGCCATGCACTGCCGCTTGTTCCTGCCTTCTTCCCGGCAGCTTACAACTCAGGACCACATCACCAAGTCCCTGCCCAGATACCCACACAGGGCCCGCCGCCCCCACCCAGACCTACTCAGGGATGATGCAGCAGCCAGGCAGCAACCCATGGTCGCCGCCGAGACCCCCCAAGGGGCCCCACTCACAACCGCCAGTAGTCCACCCTCCAAGGCAACACAAGCACCTCCAGAGGGGGGCAGCAGCCCCTCAGACCCAGACACCCCCTAGTGAACCCACCTCCAGGGAACGTCTGGATACTCCAAACTCAGACCTTCTGCCCCATCACTGTCTTTAAGATTTCAAAGTAAATATATATTTATTCAGTAAACATAGTATTTTTTTAATGGCAAAAAAAAATCCAAGTGTAGCAGAGAGCTCTTTTAATATTTCAGCTTAATACAAAAAAAGTGTGGCCATGAAAAAGCTGCATGAATGCCTGCTTGAAAATTCCAATTGTGTGTTTGGTGACAGACATAAACAAAAGGTTAGATGAGCGGAAACTCTCTTCTGCTTCAAACACAGGCACACATTTAAGTCTTGCGGCCAAATTCAGCAGAAAAGCTGCATTGATTTGTAGTGGCAATCACAAAGAGCTCATTCCACTTGAAACTCTGCTGTGCGAATGAACAACCTTATCTCTCTGTGAGAGTGAAAGCTTATTAAACATTTTCACCTGTGACTCAACCCTTTTCTCCTCTAAGAAAAAGAAAAAAAAGGCTCATGTCAGCAAGGAGTACGGTAATTGAAGCTTCACCATGGTTTTTCCTCTTGTGGAGTTTTACAGAATAATGTTCTAGAGGCTGAAGATTATTGCTCCTGATGACTTGAATTTTAACTTTAAGTTTTGATTTGTAGATTATAAGTAAATGCAATGCAGCAGCGTTTTGATTTCCAACAACTGTTTCCACTGGCTGACGAGAATTGTTGAAAAATGTGCAAGTGAGCTCCAGGATAAAAACAAAACCAACAAACATACTCTCCTCCTGCCAAAGCTGTGGTGTCTATATTTAGAATACAGCTGAGTTTTATCTGGCCAGCAATGATGCAACAGCACTAAACATAAGCAACACAGCTCGATAACTGGTTTTGTCTTATTTTTATCTTATCTGTCTGTTGTTCTTTGGTGTAAAGCTAACCACGTGTCTGTTGCTGCTGCCTCTTGGCCAGATCGTCATTGTAAATGAGAATGAGTTCTCAATCGACTCATCTGGTTAATAGGTACATATAAATACAAGTAAAACAAATAATTATTTTATGTGGGTAAATTTTGAGAGTTCTACCGAAGATCTGTTAAGCTTGCGTGTTAGGAGTGGGCATAGGGAAAGGTCCACACTCTCCTACACTGTCAGATTTTTTGTAATTTCTGTGAAATTCTGATAAACTCCTCTGGCTACCTCAGCTCTGTTTCCATCTCAGTCAATGTCGATCCCTTCCTCTGGCACATATGCTCCAGGGCCTATCATCTCAAGCTGTAATATTTACTGCTGATGTGCACAGCTAGAGCAGATGGCCAATGCACACTGACAAATACACACCCACATGCACACACACTTACCTGAGGACAAACACACTCCCCTGCTTTTTAAAAGGGTAGAACCCTGAGCGTGTTGATGAGGACAAACAACGTTACGAGGGCAGATTAATAAGAGCAGGATGTTCAGGTACAGAGAGGTATTGGACCTTTCTTAATGCCTTATTAGACTTGATGTGTAAAGTAGAAGAAGAAGAAGAAAATATAATTTCTATAGCATCTCTCAACATAAAAATTACGAGGCGCTTCACAAAAACAAAACATGTAAAATATAAAAATGAATTTATAAAATGGTTAAAAATATATTTAAAATGAGCAATCTGGCCGTCTGGTTGGGGTCTGGGTTGGTGGGTTGCTGTGCTCAGCGTTGGGCGGGGGAGCTTGCTCATCAGCACCCCAGCAGAAAGGGTCAAACTCTGGGAACTGGTAATGGTTGTACCCCATGTGCAGCAGTACAGGCACCAGAGTGAATAGGGTGTGTATGGGGAGCATGCGTGGGTGTCTGGCGTGCATTTTTGTAAGTCTTTGGCTGTATGTGCATATGTGAGCGTGAGTGAGGGAGTGTATGACTGTGTTTGTGTATGACTATATGTCAGGTGGGGCCACCAGGATAGGTGGTGCCTATCTCCGGCGGTCAACGGGCATTCAGGTAGGGTACACCCTGGGCAGGGCAACAAAGAGACACACAGGACAAACAATCATGCACACACACACTCACACCTAAGTACAATTTGGACAGACCAATTAACCTAACAATCATGTTTTTGGACTGTGGGAGGAAGCCAACTTCCACTGTTAGGCTGACGATACTCATTTACATCTATCTATTAACCCTGAGGAGCCTAATCGGTTGGGTAGATTACAGGCTTGTCTTGAAGACATAAAAGAATAGGATGACTCAAAACTGTTTGCTTTTAAATCAAGACGAGACTGATGTTCTCATCTTTGGACCTGAAATTCAGAAAAGAAAATTGCTTAGTCAATCACCTGACCTGAATGGCATTAAATGAATCTCTGAGAACAAAGGAAGGAACCTTGGTGTTATCTTCGACCAGGACATGTCATTCAAATCAATTCAATTCAAGTCAAGTTTGTTTATATAGCGCCAAATCATGACAAGAGTCGTCTCAAGGCACTTCACATAATAAACATTCCAATTCACAGTTCATTAAGCCAATCAGAAATAATGTGTCCTATATAAGGAACCCAGCAAATTGCATTAAGTCACTGACGAGTGTCAGTGACTATACAGCAATCCTCATACTAAGCAAGCATGCAGCGACAGTGGAGAGGAAAACTCCCTATTAACAGGAGGAAACCTCTAGAGAATCCTGGCTCAGTATAAGCAGCCATCCTCTATGACTCACTGGGGATCAAGAAGACAGAGCAGACACACACACACACACACACACACACACACACACACACACACACACACACACACACACACACACACACACACACACACACACACACACACACACACACACACACACACACACACACACACACACACACAATAACTTGTCTATAGTTCTATTGTGATGTCTTAGTAGATATTCTATTTGGTGAAATAAACTTTATTGTATTTATCCTAGTGGATCTCTAATTAAACGGGTAAACTAGCAGTAACACGTCCAACGTTAAGGAAAGCAAAAAGTTATTATCAGGAGAGGGAGAATGTTTAAGTGGTTAGCAGCAGTGTGCTAGACGATGGCCCCCTCCATGAGGCCACCACAGCTCAGCAGATCACTGTTGTTGCTTCTTCTGGGGGAAAAACACTTAGAGAGAAAATAAAGTTAACAGCAGAAAATGCAGAAAATAATACAGTTAAAGAGCAGATAGTAGAAGAAAGTAGTAGAGTGTGGAAAGTGGTCAGTGTATCCTCCAGCAGTCTAAGCCTATAGCAGCATAACTACAGAGATAACTCTGGATAATCTATCCTATTTAGATGGAGGCATGTTGGAGGCAGGGCAAGGGAGAGCCGTCTTTACCGACTGTACACTCCACCTCCCTCTACTCCCCCACTTGTCCAGATTTAGGCTAACATCAGATTTGAACCATAGGCCCTATCAAATAAAAATGTTTTAAGCCTATTCTTAAATGTAGACAAAGTGTCTGCCTCACGGACTAAGGCTGGGAGCTGGTTCCACAGGAGAGAAGCCTGATAACTAAAAGATCTGCCTCCCATCCTAATTTTAGATATTCTGAGAACCACCAGTAAACCTGCAGTCTGAGAGCGAAGTGCTCGGTTAGGAACGTATGGAACAATCAGATCACTGATGTATGAAGGAGCTTGATTATTAAGAGCTTTATATGTGAGGAGGATCTTAAAATCTATTCTGAATTTAACAGGTAGCCAATGTAGGGAAGCCAAGACAGGAGAGATATGATCTCTCTTTTTAATTCTCATCAGAACTCTAGCTGCAGCATTTTAGACAAGCTGAAGACTTTTAACTACATTCTGTGGACTTCCTGAGAGTAATGAATTACAGTAATCCAGTCTTGATATAATAAATGCATGAACTAGTTTTTCAGCATCACTCTTGGAAAGGATGCTTCTAATCTTAGCAATATTCCGAAGGTGGAAAAAGGAAATCCTACAAACCTGTTTAATCTGGGAATTGAAAGACATGTCCTGATCAAAGATAACACCAAGGTTCCTTACTTTGTTCTCGGAGATTAATGTAATGCCATTCAGGTCAGTTGATTCGATTCAATTAAATTCAATTCAAAATACTTTATTAATCCCAGAGGGAAATTGATTGCTGTAGTAGCTCAGAATAATAATAATAATCAAGTCATCAAAGAGTTGTTGTATATTACAATGGCTGTTGGCAGGAAGGATCTCCAGTAGCGGTCAGTGTTGCAGCGGAACTGAAGAAGCCTCTGACTGAAGACACTCTTCCGTTGTCGGACAGTCTTGTGAAGAGAATGCTCAGGGTTGTCCATAATTTTCTTGATTCTCTGGAGAATCCTTCTTTGCATTATCTCCTCCAGCGGTTCCGAAACTGCCGAAACTCTGGCTGAGTCCTTGAAAGGGCTTGGAGTTCCTCCATCTTATGTTAATGTTTATGTTTATGTGCTTAGCAGACGCTTTTACCCAAAGCGACTTACAATTTTTATTTATTTATTTTTTAACCTATAGGGCATGTTGTGATCTGTGGTGGAAACCAGAGTACCCGGAGAAAACCCACGCATGCATGGGGAGAACACGCAACTCCACGCAGAAAGGCCGCAGCCGAGTTTCGAACCTGCGACCTTCGTGTTGCGAGGCAACAATGCTAACCACTGCGCCACCATGCAGTTGGCCAGTGATCTCACATTGCCCATTATGATCAATGGAAGAGATGGTTTGAATTTCCTCTTTCTCTGTCTCCGTTTTGCTCCCGCTCTGCGTCCACACTTCTTGCGTTTTAGCTCATTTGGGATTTGTTGCTTCAGTTGAGGTATTATTTCAGCCTTTCCAATGTTAATCAGCTGCTCCCAATTGTAAACCAGCTTGTTGCCATGGTTACGCATCATAACAAATGCTCAAAAGGTGAAAAAAGCTAAAAAATAGCAGTAAAAATCCTCCAAGCTTCACAGCACCAGAAACAGAAAAGTCAAATGTCCAAAAAAATACAGTTTTTCTTGAGAAACTTGAAGAAAAAATGCCCAAGAAAAGGCTAAACTTACATACAGTCAACAGTGCTACTCCAACATGCAGCCACCCAGAGCAGTGCAGTTCTGATGGCTAAGCAATTTCCTTTTCTGGATTTCTGGTCCAAAGATGAGAACTTCCGTCTTGTCTTGATTTAAAAGCAAAAAGTTTAGAGTCATCCAATGTTTTATTTCCTCAAGACAAGCCTGTAATCTACCCAACCGATTAGGTTCATCAGGGTTAATGGATAAATATAGCTGAGTATCGTCAGCATAACAGTGGAAGTTTGTCCCATGCTGTCTAATGATTTTACCAATTGGGAGCATATATATAGTAAAAAGAATTGGTCCAAGCACTGAACCCTGTGGTACTCCACAAGTAACCCTGGAGTATGAAGACGATTTGTCATGTACATTTACAAAATGAAATCTGTCAGACAGGTAGGATTTAAACCAGCCTAACGCTGCTCCTTTGATCCCTACAACATGTTCAAGTCTTTCTAAAAGAACATTGTGATCAACTGTGTCAAAGGCAGCACTGAGATCTAACAAGACTAGAACAGACACAAGATTCTTATCTGAGGCCATAAGAATATCATTTGTAACTCTCACTAATGCAGTTTCAGTGCCGTGATACTCTCTAAAACCAGACTGAAATTCCTCAAACAGAGCATTAGGGTTTAAATGCTCACATACTTGGATGGCCACTATTTTCTCCAGGACTTTGGATAAAAATGGAAGGTTAGATATGGGTCTATAATTCATTGAGTCATCTGGATCCAGAGAAGGCTTCATAAGTGAAGGTTTGATTACAGCAACCTTAAAATCCTGTGGTACATATCCATTCACTAAGGATAGATTGATTATATCTAGAATGGGGGAAGTAACCAAAGGAAATGCTTCTTTAAATAATTTGGTTGGGATTGGATCCAAAATGCAAGTTGAAGGTTTACATGAAGCTAATATTTTTGATAACTCTGAAAGCTCAACTGGATCAAAACGGTTCAAGCACAGATGAGGTTCTACAGTAACCTCTGATGCATCCTCACTTTCTGAGGAAGAAGTAATCGCATTAGGGAGGATGCTAAAGATTTTGTTTCTAACAGAATTAATTTTACTTGTAAAAAATCCCATGAAGTCATTGCTGCTGAGGGCTAAGGGAATAGATAAGAGCTATGATTCTGTGTAAATTTAGCAACTGTACTGAAAAGAAATTTAGGATTATGCTTATTCTCCCCAATTAATGCTGAGAAATAAGCAGTTCTAGTTTGTCGAAGCTTATTTTTATAAAGCACAAGACTATTTTTCCAGGATAGGTAGGCCTCCTCATGGTGCGTAGAGCGCCATGTTCTCTCCAATTTCCTAGAGTTTTGTTTTAAGGCTCGTAAATGAGAATTAAACCAGGAAGCCAACTTCCTGTCCATAATTACCTTCTTTTTTAAAGGGGCAACATCATCTAATGCCACACATAAAGAGGAATTAACATGATGAACTAAGGCATCAATTTGTGAGGGGCTAGAACTGAAAATATTGCCCTCTGCTATGTTCCTCTGTGATGCTGAGGACAGTAAAGATGGAAGTTGATTTAAAAGATGCAACTGCGTTGTCAGATAGAGACCGACTATAGTGAAATTTACTTTCATGTCTCGAAAACTCAGTTATAAAAAACTCAAAGGTTATCAGAAAGTGGTGCGAGAGGATTGGATTATGTGGAAAGATCGTTATTTCCTCACACTCTATGCCATAAGTCAGCACAAGGTCTAATGTATGATGGCAGGAGTGGGTGGAGCTATGTATTCTTTGAGTAAAACCAATTGAGTCTAAGATATTACTAAAGGCTACATTGAGGCTATCATTTTCAATGTCCACATGAATATTAAAATCACCCACAACAATGACCTTATCAGCATTTAGCACCAAATCTGATAAAAAATCAGAGATCTGATCCAAAAACTCAGAGTAAGGGCCTGGTGGACGATATAAAACTACAAACAAGAGTGGTTTTACAGTTTTGCAATCTGGATTAGGAAAACTAAGAATAAGATGTTCAAGCGAACTGTATGTAAGGGACTGATTAATAAGTCCGAATGAAAAATAGTTGCTACTCCTCCTCCTCGCCCTGTACTTCAAGCAATATGATGATTTAAATAATTTGAAGGAGTCGACTCGTTTAAGCTAACATAGTCCTCTTGCTGCAGCCAGGATTCTGTGAGAGAGAGCAAAGAGATTTGATTATCACAAATCAAGTCATTAACTAACAAAGTCTTAGAAAAAATGGATCTAATGTTCAACAACCCACATTTAATATTTCTAGTTTTCTGCTCAGTTGAATTTGTTCTAATATTTATGAGATTTCCATGATTTGCTTTATTAAGCCTGATATTTAATCTGTGTGATTTTGGCCATGGGCAGGACACTGTCCCACATTAAACAGGTTTGTAGGATTTCCTTTTTCCACCTTCGGAATATTGCTAAGATTAGAAGCATCCTTTCCAGCAGTGATGCTGAAAATTTTGTTAATGCATTAATTACATCAAGACTGGGTTACTGTCATTCATTACGCTCAGGAATGTAGTTAAATGTCTTCAGCTTGTCCAAAATGCTGCAGCTAGAGTTCTGATGAGAATTAAAAAGAGAGATCATAGCTCTCCTGTCTTACCTTCCCTACATTGGCTGCTTGTTAAATTCAGAATAGATTTTAATATCCTCCTTTTTACATATAAAGCTATTAATAATCAAGCTCTATCATACATCAGTGACCTGATGGTTCCATATGTTCCTAACCGAGCACTTCACTCTCAGACTGCAGGTTTACTGGTGGTTCTCAGAATATCTAAAATTAGGATGGGAGGCAGATCTTTTAGCTATCAGTCAGTGAAGCAGACACCTTGTCTACTTTTAAGAGTAGGCTTAAAACATTTTTATTTGAAAGGGCCTATGGTTAAAATCTGATGTTAATTTAGATCTGGGCAAGTATGGGAGTAGAGGGAGGTGGAGTGTATAGTCGGTAAAGACGGCTCTCCAGCATGCCTCCATGTAAAAAGGCTAGGTTGTCCAGAGTTATCTCTGTAGTTATGCTGCTATATTCTTAGACTGCTGGAGGACATACTGACCACTTTCCACACTTGACAACTTTCTTCTACAATCTGCTCTTTAACTGAATTATTTCCTGCTATTTCATCTGTTAACTTTATTTTTTTCTCCAAGTGTTTTTCACCCCAGAAGAAGCTATAATGATGGTCTGCTGAGTTGTGGTGCCCTCATGGAGGGGGCCATCGGCTTGAACACTGTTGCTAACCATCTAAACATTCTCCCTCTCCTGATAATAACATTTTACTTTCTTTGACACTGAATGTGCTACTACTATTTTACCCATTTAATTATAGATTCACTAGGATAAACAATAAAGTTTATTTCTCACCAAATAGAACATGTTCTAAGAAATCACAATGTAACCATAGAAATATTACTTGGTATATATGTTGTGTGTGTGGATGTGTGGGTGTTGTTGTGTGCTTTTGTCTGCTCTGTCTTCTCGATCCCCAGTGAGTCGTGGTGGGTGGCTGCTTATACTGAGCCAGGATCCTCTGGAGATTTCTTCCCGTTAAAAGGGAGGTTTCCTCTCCACTGTTGCTAAATGCTTGCTTAGTATGAGGATTGCTGAAAAGTCACTGACACCAGTCAGTGACTTCAGGCAATTTGCTGGGTTCCTTATATAGGATTTTTTTTCTGATTGGCTTGATGAACTGACCTGTATTGGAATGTGTTATTATGTGAAGTGCCTTGAGACGACTCTTGTCATTATTTGGCATTTTATAAATAAACTTGAATTGAATTGAATTGAACCAAAACTGACTGAGAGGTGACAATGTGTGAAAAACAACGCTCAGTTGGAGTGGAGATCCCATCAACAATGGTTTCTGTCTGAGTCCAAATTGTTCTTTTTCCTTTTCTTTTAGGGGCATCTGAAGTTTAATACAAACTAGCTCTTGTTCAGAAAGGAAAATATTTATTTATTTATATTGGCTGGTATTTATTCATATATTTATTTGACATTTATTTAAAGATTTTGTATATAGTATTTCTTTCTTTCTTTCTTTCTGTTATGGAAAAACTTATGTTTATTAATTCTTGATCATGGACTCAATCAACTGAATGTAAATGTATTGCTCTATGCCTCTCTGCACACTCACTCATTCAGACACACCCACACCAGCCACACATACACACACACACACACACACACACACACACACACACACACACACACACACACACACACACACACACACACACACACACACACACACACACACACGCACACACATTCTTGACTCTCCCCACACACACAATCTCCCTCTCTATAAATAAACTCTGTGACCAGATGTTCGGTGCATTTTGCCTCGTGCATCTGCCACAATTATAACTGTTTGACTTGTTGTTCATTGTCTCCCTTTTCTCTCCGACTATAGGAAATGGGTTATTGATAAACATATAAATGAAATCCATGACATTTTCTTTCTTTCTTTCTTTCTTTCTTTCTTTCTTTCTTTCTTTCTTTCTTTCTTTCTTTCTTTCTTTCTTTCTTTCTTTCAACCACTCTAACACTACATACATAACAATCTACCAGAGTCCTGCAAGCTTGTGGGTTCTGTGCAGTATCTTAGCTGTTCCTAGATCTTTTCTGGACCGAGATGTCTGATAGTTTTCCTGGCATCTGCTTTAGTCACTCCAGTTTTAGGGTTACTACCCCGATGACCACAGGCACCACTAATGTCTTCACTCTTTTAAAAAAGGGACTCCATTTTAAAAAAGGGACCTGCCACACACTCAAAATCTGAAAGAATAGTTTTTTGTTAAATATTTGGCCATGGAAAATCGGATTGCTTAGAAAAGGAATAGCACACCTTTGAGCCGCCTGTTTTAATGTATAATTTGTGGGGGCGCACGCTACCATTCAAGCCACATTAACGTCTGCAGAAGATGAAGAATAACTAGAACATTCCTGAAGAAATTTTGAAATGGCCTGTCATCTGGTGCAAGATGGTAGCAACATGGTGAGATGCCAGCTGCCAGGAACGTATAGCTCACCTTGATGCTAGTTAAGTAGCCGATTGCCTATAAACCCATACATCACTGCCCAGTTGATGTTAACACAGAAGCAGGCCCCTCGGCGTTAACTAAGCTATCAAATTCCTGATAAACACAGCAGCAGTCCACTCACTTCAGCACTAACTAAGCAAATGAATAAACCCAGATATTAGTTCCAGCATCAGCTCACAAGCTCTCCAAGGATGGAGAAAAAACATCCACCTCAATTAGAATGCAGCATCCGAGTAAATTTACCACCGTGCCCGGTAGCTATAACTCAACTAAGAACACAGCTAACCGCCATCTGTGTCATAGAGAGAAAACCCTTCGATGACAGTAGTGCACCATTGAGTGATTGTCTATCAAATATCCAATGTCCAACAAACTTCACCGCCGTACGCTCACTTCGATGCTAGCTAAACTGCCTGTTCAGCAGGCCCTTTAATATTAAAGGTGATTAATGTCAAAACCCCCACCAGGTGCATAACAAGGGTCCCTTAATAATAATAATAATAATAATAATAATAATAATAATAATAATAATAATAATAATAATAAATGATTCATAAAAATCCCTTCACTATCAGAAGCTTTTTATCACAAAACCTTATTTAATTTTTATTTCTGCATTTTATCATTCTCAAAAGTTTAGCTAGTACTCCACCCCCACTACCACCTTCTCATTCATTATTTATCTGTTTTTCCCAAGAGGCTAGGTGTGCTGATGAACTCTAAACCTCAGGCAGGCAAAGCAGCTCAACTGTGAAGCTGCTCGGTGGAGGAAAGAAACAGCAAAGCTGTACTAATAACATCCCTCTGAATATTTTAAACACAATTTATTTTTAATCTGCTGGCAAGAAATCAGAGTGATTCAGTTCCATATTGTAGCCCCTGGGGGTGTTTCGTTCCTCATACTTTTTTAATGACCAGTTTTATGGGAATAAGGGTGCAAGGACTTGGTAAACCAGTCATAATTCTGAATGAAAAGGTGAGAGGCGTCAATCCTTCTTGTAATGGGTTGGGTATTTCAGCTAAAAGTAATCTACTAATCATCAGTGGCACAGAATGGCAGCGGAATGTCGCTGCTTCAAATACAATCCATTAAAGTCTATCGGGGTGATTCAAACCAGCCACAACACAGAAATGTTTCTGGTGCATTGCAAAAGTGACTCGCTGCTAAAGGTATGATCTGGTTCTAGTTTTGCCCACGAGCTGCATCTGGACCACGTCAATTTCTGCAGTTAAAAAGGGCTAGACAGAAAATCCAATAAGGTTTAAGTGTAAAACCTCCTGTAATTTTCAAAATAAAAGACCATTACAGTGGTCCAATTTTATATCTATGCAGATTACTTCACTACATGTGACCTGACGGTTTATTTAATCCATCATTTGAGAAGTGCAACAGTGTGTTTTTTATGGCTGTAATCCTGGCAGTGGAGAGGAACAACATCGCATATGATATCAAACAGTGGTATCAAATGTGATTTCCTTACTTTTGGTTTATTGGTGGATGGCATATGCCAGGTGTGTCTAAAGTGTGTTCCGGGGGCCATTTGCTGCCCTCGGAGTGATTTTGCATGACACTCACTGGTGTTTTTAGACTTGTGGAATTAAGTCTCTCTAGGAAGCTCTCAATATAAATTCATATATATTGATATTTTATGTTCAAAATTTTACTAATATATCTATTTTAGGCCTTTTTTTTAGCAGAACAATTGAAAAACATAAAATATTGTTTGCATTCTTAAAAAAAAAAAATCCAGTGCGGTGCGTGGAGTTTTACCTTCATAATTTTGACACTCGTCTTGAAAAGTTTGGGCTTTCCTGGCATAAAACTGACCATGCATCACCTGAGTCCTGCGAGGAGGATGGCAGAAGTCTCAAGGGATTTTGTGATCTTGCGAGTCCAGCGAGGAGCACGGCGGGGAATTTGATCCGCAGCTGAGATTCTTCCAGCGTTTACTAAAGCGTAAACCGTTCCACTGGCATTCCGCGCAGTAGGGGTTAGCCTACACAAACTTTCCATTTTTCTGTGGTTATATGGAAAATGTTGCTTAGGAATATTTTTGAAAGCTAACAGAATTTTTGAGATTGAACTTTTAATAAATTGTCAGTGAAGTTTGGAACTATGTATGTTGCATTCAAGTCTATGCATTTAAATTAGCTGCAAGCATGAAGGCTCATTGGGCTGTCAGTGTTGCTTTAGTTGGTAACAGACATCACAGTGAATTGATAATGACACTCATGCATGAGAAACATGATGCAAATTTAAACAATGTGCCACTGTTGTCACACAATGTCCCAGTTATGCTTCATCTGTTCAAAATGTGTAAATAGTCTGGTAATAGTTGTCATCTATTTGTGGCTTGGGGTTTGATTTGTTTCTTTGTGGTGCATCAAACTCAGAACTTCTGTCCATGGTGTAACACTGGAAGCATCAGCTTCCAGTGTGACGTCATGCCAAACATGCAACAAATTAAAAAGGTTACTTCAGGAAATATTTCTCACAATTCAGGGTGTTTTGGAGCAACACATTAATACACTTTTAAATTTTAAAGCAAAACAAAAAAGTTCTGTAAGAGCTTAAAGGTTAATGCATTTTGAGAAAAAGCATGTTGTTCTTTCTTTAGTTTTAAGTGCATCCTTTATTTCCCACCACTCGTGTATTATTAAAATTTTATTAAGCAAACACAGGTCCTTTTTGATGCACATATTCAGGTCTTTGCACAAAACAGGACTCAGGTGATGCAAGCTTAAAGCTTCAGTTGTACCATATTCTCCTAAAATATGGGGACTCAAACATATTTTATTCACTTAGTTTTCCCCCCACTACGTATTTTTGGGGTGAGAAACAATGTTAGATTGATTAAATTGATTGTACCAATGCAACAATGTAAGTGTGCAATACATAAAAAATAAAACAAAGATTTATTACATCTCAAAATAATTTTCATATCCATATTTTTTGTTTTGTTTTTTCCATGCAGGACTGATGTAATTCATGATAACACAAACTGTGACATGAGTCTGAAGGAAATCCTTTGAAAGCACATAAACAAACATATCAAGACTTGCTGCATAGTTTGCACTCAGGAATATGTGTCACAAAATGCACTCTGAATTCAATTATTAGAATCAACCATGAGCGTATAAAATAGACTCGTTTCTGGCTTTGTTATAATGTATAATGCAATAAAAATATAAGTGAAATAAAAAATATTTAAGTGATTAAAAATTGTACACTTCAGTTACTATGCAGTTATCAGGTTACTGAATTTCATTATAAAAATTTGTTATTTGGAAAACAAATTGTTTTTTTTATTAAAGATTGGGGAAACTTGCACAATGTGATTTATCAGGTTGTTCATTATTTAGTGACAAAATAGGCAATGTTAAGAGTAAATAAGATTGTAAAAAGTGTGCAATACAAAAGCAAACAATTTATAGTTCCTCCTTTAAAACCCTAAAATAAATAAAAAGGGTTGACACTGGCTAATTTGTTGAATCTGATTGTCCATACAAAATAAAAGAAGAAAATATAACACAAAAAATAAGTGCGTAAGTATTTTTGGCGTTTCGGAAGCACCTTTGTCAAATATTAGGCCTTATAGCGCTCAGTCACTTTTTATTTATTTTTTGTTTTTATTTTTTTCCTCAGTATCTGCTCAGTGGCCTAGTGGTAGGTGTCCGCCCTGAGGCTGGGAGATTGTGGTTCAAATCCCTGTCATTTCATACCAAAGAGGCCTCCCTGCTTGACACTCAGCTTCAAGGGAATGGATTGTGGGGTTACACATCCAAGTAGTCCCTGAGTGCAGCCACAGGTGCAGCTCACCGCTCCCCCCATAGGGATGGGTCAAATGCAAAGAAGTAGTAATTTCACCAGTGTGTGATGATGATAGGACTTTGACTTTAAATCAGTGAGTGTCTGTGAAACAAAAGCTCTGATGTTCCTATTTCAGATAGTAGAAGTATGCAGAGTGGAGTAGGGAGCAGGATTTCATCTTTTACTCAGTGTTATTCGGACAGCTCCCTGCTGATTGGCTAACAGCAATTCAACTCTTCCACTGCCTTTGTTCACGCTAAAATATCGATGTTTTATCTCCCATGTACTTCCTGTCAATGTGTCCCCTATTGTCAAACATTGTTTATCATTTAAACTGAAACTAAGCATGTGTGGGATGAAGGGCGTGAGGCAGTGCAGACCAGAAAATTACTTTTTGTTCATCCGTATGTATTTTTTGATCACATCTGCACCTGCTCAATCAAAGCCTTGGCGTAGTCACTGTCATCCATTGCTCTGTGCTTTGAAGAGCAAAACTAGCCTAGAAATCTAGATAGCAGAAGTCAAATGAGTTTGCTTTGCAGGTCAGTCTAAGCACCAACTTTTAACTATTTAGGTTTGGACTTTATTTGAGTCAGGAGCAGAAAGAGTTACCGTGAATCCTCTAATACAGGCCTGTATTCAATTAACGGCCGGGTCTCATATTTTGGCCGGTGTTGGAGTCGGCGGAGGTGAATAATGGCCGGTCTCTTATTGTGGCCGGGTGGAATGTGGTAACAAGCAAGTACGGGGGGCGGTTGTGTCATCGTCTCACTTTTGATTTGCCAGTGATAAACCGCGAGGGTAACTTTAACCGTGCGGAGACAAAGAGGAGGTGAAAATTTGATATCAAGTTCAAAGAGAATGTGCGCTGCAGAACACTGGGGAGCAATAGGGGTTGTATGAACTAGTCGACTCCACTATAGTGACTTTTTATGCCTGTCATCTAGTCGCTGTCACGTGATAATGACCGGCAAGATGCAGTCCTCGGAAAAGACAGCAGCCTGTGACAAGCTCCTGCGCTCGGGGGGGCAACGCGCTGTGCAAGAGCTTCGGTACTGTCACGCGATCGTTCATGTCGGTTCATTTCCTTTAATGTTTTCTGTCTTTTATTTGCGCCTGATGCGTTTCACTGCTGTGGAGCGGGGCGCATCACCTTGTCCTCCGGTGACGCACCGATCACTGATGCGGCCGCCAAGCAGGGAGCACTCCGCTGTTTTTGCGGTCGGTAGATCTGCGTCCTGAGCACGGCCACAGTAACATTATCAAATCAGGTGTCGCCACCTCAAAAACTAATTTAAAGCGCGATCGTTCATGTCGGTTCATTTCCTTTAATGTTTTCTGTCTTTTATTTGCGCCTGATGTGTTTCGCTGTGGAGCGGGGCGCATCACCTTGTCCTCCGACGCACCGATCACTGATGCGGCCGCCAAGCAGCGAGCACTCCGCTGTTTTTGCGGTCAGTAGATCTTTTAGAACTGCAGTTCAAAGGTAACTCAGAGGGTTAATATATATGAACCCAGGTAGCAGTTTTTCTTTAGGATTGAGAGGAGATGCAGGAAGATAATAAACAGGCAGGACAGAAAAATAGTCAAATAAAAGCAAGTTAGTTTTTGTACCTGGTGGCTGCAACAAACAGACACCACTGAAGGTAATCAGAAGTGAGGAACAGAAAATGAAATAATTATTTTAATGTTTAGAGCAGCAGGAACTCCGAGAGGCTGTAGGCGCATCAGTGAGTTTGCGGCCGCTGCACAGGGGGAGGGGGGAGAGGGCTGAAGCATAAACTACCGTTGTTAAAAGAAATGTGTTTAACTTTGAAAATGTGGGCGCAATTTTAACTGTCAAAAACTCCAGCGAACCATTAGTTCATTTTGCTCAAATAGAAATAGAGGCCTGCCTCTAATTCTGGCCCTCCTTCCAATAAAGGCCTGGAGCTTGATGAGCTTGAGTCAAATACAGGCCCGAGCCTGTATTAGAGGATTTACAGTACTTAAAAAATGCATTTGTGTCCTCTTCAACAGAGTATGTCAGACTGCCCCACTGACTGACTTTTGCAGAAGTGAGTACATCACATTGTTCATTGTCCAATAGCACATGGAGACAGTTTGAAAGTCAACCACAGACTCTGCTTCACGTCTGAGCTGTCCCTATGGGTCATGGCCAGACTCACATGCAGTATATAGGATGGCTTGCCAAGCTAAAGCAAAACATTTTCTGCCTCCCATTTGAGCCTTGTGCTTCATCCAGGTCTCTGTTAGCATTGTTAGGTCAACGTAAGCCTTTTAAACTTTTTAATCTGATATTAGTGTTGCTGAAGATATGCTGTGGCCTCTTAGGTTTACAAGAAATTATATCTATGCCGCTCATTTAGCTGGCTTCTATTCTGTCTGCAGTGCCTCTGGTCTTAGCTGGCTGCTGTCAAAATGATAAATAATAGTGCGGTGTTTGCCAGCACAGACTTTGCAGGCTCACATATAATTGGTTCTAGAACCAGAAAGTTTTGAGGCAGGACAAACAATAGGTGTGTTTCCACCACAAGAACTTCAGGTTAGATATACAGGAACCTCTCGACATGCACGTGTCTCCACCTGACCAAGCCGTTCAAACAGCCTTTTTTCGGGCTGTTTTCAGGAAGCTTCTGAGTACCTGCTCTGGAGTAGGTACTCAGAATGGCCTGGTGAAGTAGCTGAGCGGAACCTCCGGGAAACTCATGCTGATTGGTTGTAACTCAGTAGGAAATGACATCAGCAGACGTCCATAACAACCAGCAGCAGTAAAATTTGAAGAGTAGCTGGTGAAGCAGAATACAAACAAAAAATAAAAAGGCACCAATTGCATTTAAAATCTAACTCCCGACAACAGAAAACTCTGTGAAATTTCCCCACAACTGTTGGGATAAACAGGAAAATTCCCCCACAGACTTAATTAACGGGGTTTGTCTCACAAAACACAGAGCTGCTCTTGTCCTCTGAATGTATTAAATTATGATATACTTCTATAAAATGAATGCTTTTAATATTATCAATGTTACTTTGGGTGCTTTTTGGGGCTGATCAGTGACATCATGGAACCTAACCCCTTTGGCACCTCCCACAAGTGGTCAGCCCAAGGGTAGGGGGACCCACGTTTCCTCTTCGAGCTGTGCCAAGCTCCATGGGTGAAAGCCCAGCCACCAG
Organism: Nothobranchius furzeri; assembly: GCF_043380555.1. Taxonomy (NCBI): domain Eukaryota; kingdom Metazoa; phylum Chordata; class Actinopteri; order Cyprinodontiformes; family Nothobranchiidae; genus Nothobranchius; species Nothobranchius furzeri. Next base: position 76,078,933 of record NC_091741.1, read on the forward strand.
GAGCTCGCCAACTTACCCCACCTTCAGGCCTGGCTTCAGAGGGGGGACCCGGTGACCTGTGTCCAGGCAAAGGAACACTGTTTCCATTTATGTTTTTCTTCATAAGGGGTCTTCGGGCTGCACTTTGTCTGATCCCTCACCTATACCTGTTTACCATGGATGACCCTATTAGAGGCATAAAGCCTCAGACAACTTAGCTCCTAGTATCACTGGGACACTCAAACACCTCCACCACGGTAAGGTGGCAGCCCAGGGAGGGGAAATGTTGTTGGCATTCAAGCTTAAATTATTCATGCTTGACTACAACATATTTTTAGTTAGAACTGTAGTTTGCAATATTAATCATATTAACCATATCCGCCCCTCATCTCAGAAACAAAGAGCCGGTAATTGCATGGAGGGACAATGCAGCACTGAGCTAATTTGCTAGTGTAGCAACAATAACTTCCACCGTGATAATAGGATGACAAAACCTGTTAAAGTTTAAGCTGCAAACCTAAAGAAAATAGCAAAGCTATGTAAAACACAGTGTAGTTTTTTCAGATCTTGCAACAATGAAATTATCCAAGAGTTTTGCAGGAATTGCTATTTACCATGTAACCATATTTTTTCTTATCAGGGACAAAAATAAACTACCTTTTTAAAGACAATTTATAGCTAAGTTTAAATGCAGCTGCTTTGTTTCACTTGATTTTATACAGTGAGGAACATACACGGAACAAAAATATAAATGCAACAGCTTTGCTTTTGCTCCCATTTTTCATGAGCTGAACTTAAACATCAAAAAATGTGTCTACATACACAAAACACCCATGATGCTCAAATATTGTTCTGGAATCTGTCTACATGTGTGTTAGTGAACACTTTTCCTTTACCAAGATAATCCATCCCACCTCACAGGTGTGGTATATCAAGGGGCTGATTAGACAGCATGGACAATGTACAGGTGTGCCGTAGACTGGTCACAATAAAAGGACACCCTGAAATGTGCACAGTTTTGCTTTATGGGACGTGGTGGGGCAGAAAACCAGTCAGTATCTGGTGTGGTCACCATTCTCCTCACACAGGGCAACACATCTCCATGGCATAGAGTTGATCAGGTTGTTGATTGTGGCCTGTGGAATGTTGGTCCACTCCTCTTCAATAGCTGCGTGAAGTTGCTGGATATTGGCAGGAACTGGAACAGGCTGTCGTATAGCCGATCCAGATCATCCATACCCTGCTCAATGGGTGACATGTCTGGTGAGTATGCTGGCCGTACAAGAACTGGGATGTTTTCAGCTTCCAGGAATTGTGTACAGATTCTTGCAATATGGGGTCATGCCTTATCATGCTGTAACATGAGGTGATGGTCGTGGATGAATGACACAACAATGGGCCTCAGGATCTCATCCCTCTGTGCATTCAAAATGCGTAAAATGTAACTGTGTTCATTGTCCATTACATACGCCTGCTCATACCAGTACCCCACCGCCACCATGGGCCACTCGTTTCACAACATTGACATCAGCAAACCGCTCATCCACACGACACAACACACGCTGTCTGCCATCTGCCATAACCAGTGAAAACCGAGACTCACCTGTAAACAGAATACCTCTTCAATGTGCCAAACGCCATCAAATGTGAGTGTTTGCCCACTCAAGGTGGTTACGACAATGGACTGCAGTCAGGTCCAGACCCTGATGAGGACGACGAGCATGAAGATGAGCTTCCCTGAGACATCTGTGCAGAAATTCTCTGGTTATGCAAACTGATTGTTGCTGCAGCTGTCCAGGTGGCTGGTCTCAGGTGACCCTGGAGGTGAACATGCTGTATGTGAAGGTCCTGGGCTGGTGTGGTCACACGTGTCTGCGGCTGTGAGGCCAGTTGGATGTACTGCCAAATTTTCTGAAACATCTTTGGAGACAGCTTAAGGTAGAGAAATGAACATTCATTTCACGGGCAATCGCTCTGGTAGACTTTCCTGCAGTCCGGATGCCAGTTGCACACAATGATGCACAGCCAGGATAACCAAGGAGTTGCTCTGTAAGAAGCACATCAAGGTTCTGGAGTTGCCTAGCCAGTCTCCAGACCTAAATCCAATACACAATCTCTGAAGGGAGCTGAAACTCTGTGTTGCTCAGTGTAGCCCTGAAACTGATCCATCTGATCTAGAGATCTGTGTGGAGGAGTGGGCCAACATCTCTGTTGCAGTGTGTGCAAACATGGTCAAGAACTACAGGAAACGTTGGACATCTGTATAATTGCAAACAAAGACTTATGTACCAAATATTAACACTGATTTCCAGGTGTTCGAATACTTATGTGCATCAGTGCAATGCAAATAAATTCTTTAAAAATCATACAATGTGATTTGCTGAATATGATTTAAAATGCTGTTTCACAGTGGGAATGCAACTTCAGTGTGACATTTTCAGATCCATAAAGGCAAGGGAGAACTTGCAAAGTAACAGGGTGGTCAAATACGTCTGTTCATATAACTATTTACATTTGCCTTTCAGTTTTTGGGTCACTTATTTGTGCGATTCTTGTCTTAACTTTGAAATGAAAAAGTACACTCCAGGTCACTGATGATCTGATGATTTCAGATGAAGTTTCTATATAAGCTTCTTGCATTTCAAATTGCTGTGGGCCACATTTGTTCATTCAGCTGTTTTGTTATAGAGGTAACATCTGACCACAAAAGACCAAACACAGAAGAAAAAAACACTCAAAAACTAAAGGATAGCAGAAATTGTTTATTTTTTTAAGGTTATCTTTTTAAAAGTTTTTTTTTTGTACTACGTGAACTAAGGAATTAAATTTTTTTGTGAAATTATGATATTAACCCTTTGGTGCATAATGGTCACTACAGTGGACAGGTACTCAAAATTGTTATTTATTTGTTTTTGCTATTAAGCACAGCTGTTGAAGACTTTATTGCATTTGAGCCCCTCCATTTGGACTTCAGTAAGTCAAGCCAACATATTTCATGCTCAGAATGCATGCTGTCCACTGAGGTGGACATGTAATAAATTATTAGTAAATTATAAAATTTTACAAAAAATGTTTGTTGAAATTTGTTTCATTCACACCTAAAGACAAATGAAAAAAAAATGTTAACAAAATCATGGTTGAAAATTTCATAATTCATGCATCAAAGGGTTAATATAAATGCTTCATAAGCATCCTCAACAAACAAAATGGTTCGCAAATTGATGCATGTTCATTTAACAGTTTTTTATGTAACATCTAACTTTGTAAATTACAAAATTGTTTTAAATTTACATTATTTCAAAAGAAAATACAGCTTTTAACATAGAAATGTTTTCATGTTTAGTACATTGTCAAATTTAAAAACATGGCAATAAAGTTGAAAAAGAAATTAACAAATGTAGAACACCTACTGGCGGCTGGTGAATTGTTTTTGTTTGTTTTCAGATGCGCTAACCAAATATCACCATACGGGGATGCCAAAAAACATTCTTATGATAGAAATCCACATTTTATACCCCCAACAACATCCAATGACGTTAAATAAAAAAGCTAAAAAAAAGCTAAATACACACATTGACAAAAACACATATTAGCAACAATGCAATATGATCTTATCCACACAAGCAGCCATTTAAATTAAAGGCCAGACTCTCCTCTTTACAAGTATATAAGTATCTTTGCTCTACCTGCAAAACTCTAGGAGCTCCGCGGCAAAACAAACAGCTAATTTCATGAATTCAAAAGTGTAAATTCAGTCTTTCCTTTGCTGGAAATGCATATTTGCATATATGCAAGGGTCAGTCAGTACTGACGTCAAGTTATAAAGGATCGGGAATTGGATATTTTCTAAACAGGAACATTTGTAACTCTGCTTCCTGCCCTCTTCTACTGTATATATACTGTAATGTGTTTCTAACCCAAACAGGTAAATGACCCCACAAATTTGTTATAGCATCTGTTTTTGTTCCTGTTGATTTGTATGCTTTTTCACTGCCAAACAAGAATCAATATTAGTCAATGATTTAGAATAAAAATGATCAACTTTAATTCCTAATAAAGATAAACCTATTTATGCAACAAATTCCAAGTTCTCTATTGTTACAAAGTAAATGATACAAATCACATAAGGGTTTGTGAGTAGAATAAAAAGATGCTCATTTAAAAAGCTGTTTGAAAATGTGAAAGAGGATCTGCGCCTCATCAGGAATAAAGCTAAGGGTGGGAGTTAGGCGTGGGTTCTCATTTAGAAGCAGAAAACTGCTGAGAAGCACCTGCCGTCACAATCTGTCCTCCTCCACAGTGTAGCTCTTTAAGTCTGAACAGACAGCAGCTGCTTCAGAGCAGTGCTGTGGTATTCTGCCTAAATGTTTGATGTTGATGTGTATTTCTGTATCTGATACATTTCATTTCTCTCCCACAAACAGACCATCTCATTCCTTCAGTTGTCTTTGATGTATGTACATCCATTTTCTTTCTTTATGAAGGAGTCTGTTTATTGCCCCTTTCTCTTTCGGTGAGTCCTATTAAAGGACTTTAGTGATCATTTTAGGGACAAAACTGAAATAACTTGACCATATTTTCACATGTGTGAGTGAGACATGTTCTTGTCTTCACCCTCTATGTTTGAAGGTTATCAGAAAAAAAACATTATCTGAAGCAATGTCCATGAACATAATAATGATGCAAATAGCCTTGAAACCTTTTGTTCAAGTTGGGTTGGATAGAGGGGTCAAACAAAAGCACCTGCTGGGATGAGTGAATGAAACTGTCATGAAGAGATGGTTGCAGTAGGACCCAAATGCAGGTGAGCACGAACAGAAGGCAGGCTGGCAGGCAAAATAATTCAATTCAGTTATTTATATAGCGCCAAATTACGGCAAGAGTCGCCTCAAGGCACTTCACAAGGTAAACATTCCATTAGAGTTCAGTTCATTAAGTCAGTCAGTAAAAAGTTTCCTATAAAAGGAACCCAGCAGATTGAGTCACTAGTGTCAGTGATTTTACAGCAATCCTCATACTAAACAAGAGAAATGTTTAATATGAATGATGGTAGGTAGGATGACATGATGGGAAGAAAAAACGAGTACAAAGGGTTTAAATACATGAGGGTAATCAGGAATCAGGTGGGTAGGATAAGGGGCAGGTGAGTCCAAAAACATTTAACAAGGAGAGACGGGACAACATAGTGGGAGGAAAAGCAGATCCAGACAGAGAGTTATTGAATTCAATTCAGTTGATTTATTAGAGGTGTGCCATCTTGGGTTCCTCACTATTCGATTTGATCATTAAACAATTATCACGATTACCTCTATTTTTGACGCATTTCAATTAGTTATTTTATTCCCCCTCACAAAATCTACAGGAAAACCTGAGTAATGAAAATAAACACGAACAGTCAGTTTCACGTTTGTGAACAGAATCAGCTGAGATGGCAAACTGGAGCAATGCAGAGATGTGGTAGCTTCTGAGCTGAAGCTCAGATCATCAGAGTTCACAGGGATTGTGAAGGACAGACACCTTCTGGAGCAGCTCATGATAAAAATACATTTGCAGTGGTCTCTAGTAGGAATGAATGCCTTTTTACCCTGACTTCACACTGGAGGCATCAGCAGCGCAAAATGCTGCTGTTTCAAACAAAATTCATTATAGTCTATGTGTTGATCCAATTCCAGCATTAAAAAAAATTAAAAATACCTCTAAAATAGTCTAATTTAATAAGCACAATATGGTCATATGAACCTTTCTCCCACATTTGTCCACAACTACATATATTTTTCACCCAGCCAGAAATCATGCCCTTTACATCTCCTTTGGAGTTTGGGGGAAACGTGAATCCACACAAATCACAACATTTTCTCAAACCTCTATCCTGACAGATGAGAAGCAATGGTTCCCCAGGCCAACAATGGGAGTTGGCATCCAAATGAATATTCATGCAGGTCATGTCTGAATCATTAAAAAGGCTAATACAGCTGAAAAAGACAATACTTTTGGAAGAAAAGGAGAACAACTCAGTACAGTAGATAAAGACACAAGACCCTGCAGTTGCTGAGGACTCTCAGAACAAGCTCCAGCTGCACATAGTCAGGAGGAAACATTGGGCATGGAAGCAGTGGAGGTACGATTGACTCAGGATCACCATGGCGGTTTTTAATGCAACCAAGAATCTTAATTTAGATCACTAGACAATAAATTAGATTTATTGTCTTTGTGCATGCTAGTGCACCTGAGCTACCACTGTGCTAATTTCTGGCTGACATTTTGTTGAAAAGCAACGTGCATTTACAATATTTTCTAATGTTTCTAATGGTTTTTTATTTGATAAAATATAAACTCAAAATTAAACTGATCTCCAGTAGGCCTAGTTAATAATTATTCAGCTTTAAAACTTTAAAATATTTAATCATGTTAGAAACCTATTATATTAGAATGTAATCGAGTCATTTGAGCATAATGCACAGATTATATGAAAATAAGCAAGTAAAAAGCCAAAATGACCCTCCCATACTGCACTCATTGTTATTGTTTCAAGCTCTGAAATGTACAATTACAATTTAATGTATTTTTGCTCTCATTTTAGGTTTTCGCAGTACTAAAAATACTGTTTTCAAATGTTTCATGACTGTTATCCAACTGGAAAATGTAGAGCACACAGCACCTGCAGAATGCTGTGTGAACTGTCCCAAAGGAATATTTTCATTTCAGAATATCCATTTATGAGTTTTTAGTCTACAGCGGTTTGAAGATGTAGCCCTGGTGCTTTGATCATTTTTCTTCTGTCCCCCATTCCCAGCTGCATTTTTAGTAAAGAATGGAATAACATTTGTGGTGTAACAGCTGGATTCCTTTACAAAACTGGAGTGTTCAGTACTTAGAAAATCTGACGTAATTCTAGAAAATAACTGACTTGAAGTTATTCAATGTTTTATTTTGTGGTCCAAACGAGGCTTCGCTTATTGCCGGTTACTTTGTCTCCTGCTTAGCATTTTCAGTTAATTTATTCAGACATTTGGATTGCAAATGCAAGCTTTGCAGTCTGCACTGTGTTTTGTCATTTTTTAAAAGACCACTTGAATCACAATACTTTCCTTGACAATGCTTCATTTATGTTTGCATCTTGAATAATTTTGATTCCCATGAGGGAAAATCAATGAATCTCTGTCTAAAGAGGAGTTCTGAGGGTAAAAACAGAATCAGAATCCTATAGAGCCCATTTTATAACTCAGCAGGAAGTGTTGTCAAACATTTTTATATATTTAATACCAAGCTGTTGATCTTTTCAGTCTTAGAATGGTTTTACCTCTGTAGTTTGATTCATCTAGTGGGACCAAGCTCATAATAGTGTCCATTTGTAGCTTTTCCTACAGGAACAACTGAAAGCAAAACACAGTGTGTCAGGTCCCTTCACACGTCTTTAGTCTGCTGATTGGTCAGATTGTCTGGTGGTGGGACTACCAGAAATAAATATAGGAGGAAGGTTCTATGTTCTGAGCAGGGGCGGCTGGCCAGTAGAGGGCGATAGGGCGCCGCCCTCCCAGTTTCCCCTGTGTTTTAATTTTTATTTAAAAAAATAAATAAATAAAATTAACAATAATCACATATTCTAAGTTAATTGTGTGTTTTGTAACAAAAAATAAATCATATATATATATATATATATATATATATATATATATATATATATATATATATATATATATATATATATATATATATATATATATATCTATATTGGTCTCTGCCGGTCTCTGCCGATCTCTGCCGGTCTCTGCCGGTCTCTGCCGATCTCTGCCGAGCGGTGGAGGCTGTGTGCTGTTTTTCAATCGCCCAAACAGGACGGAACCAGCTGTCCAATTGCTGACAAGAAAATCAAAGGGTAGGAATGGGAATGTATCCAATCAGCGTCAACATTGTTTCAGAATGTTTCAGAAGCATGATGGGCGATAGAGCTACCGCCAAGGCTTTCGTTGGTGTTCGGTAGAACTCGGAGAGTCTCGACCCCAGCACGTTTTTGGTCGTGACTCGTGGCGGTCATGACGCAGACGTAGACATGGACGCCAGTGCGCCTACAACATGGATACCGGATCTCAGCAGCCACTGAATTCAGTTCGGTCTCTTCTCCAGTATCCGTTCGAGAGGAGAACTATGGTGGAAAAACTTAATGTCAAAGAGCTTGGACCAGATCAGCCCGACGTAAAGATAAGCCAGCAGGAGAAGGAGAAGGGTAAACTGTACACACGACGCTTCTTCCAAAATTGGTACACCAGGAAGAAGTGGCTAGCTGGATGCAATCACGCTAATGCGTTATTTTGCTTTCTGTGTTTGTTATTCAAAACGGCTGGGATCCACAGAAGGTGGATGTGGAACTTGTGTCTCATTGGGGACTCCATTCATTCTCTGACTGAGGAATGCAGCGCATAAGTGCAGCAGCCAACAAAGAAACGGAGGACGTTTGGACAGGGAGAACAGCAGCAGCTGGGTGCAGAGGTAAGCTGTACATTACATTTCTGTAAACAAGACAATCAGAATCAGAAATCATTGGTTGTCCCACAAACCGGGACATTTGTTTAATAACATGTACGTTGTTTAATGTGCAATAACTGTAAAAACTAATTTCAACACACATACCTATTATACATATTTAATCATGTAAATGTTTATTTCAAGTAAATTTGTACATACATCAATCTGATTCCATTTTACTTGTTACACTTCTGCTGAAGCAAACAAATTTCCCAGCTTTTGGGACAATAAAACATTTCTGATTCTCAATGAGATGTTTTTACATTTAAAGTATGGATCCGCATTCCTCCTAGCGACGTTAAGATCCTCACCAACCCCCCAGCGAAAACTCAGCCTCGGAACGAAATAAAGAAAGTAAATCTGTTTTGTGATCTGTTTAATTTGACTTGAACAGGACAAGCACGCTTTCTTGACAATCTTTGTGAGTAAAAAAAACGTGTATAAATAAAAACGAACAGCGTGCGTTATTAGGGAAATAGTGGGCGAGCGTGTTGATGCATGATTGTGCATGCGCCGTGAGCGGTTCTGGTACTTTTTGGGTCGCAGCTGCTCGCAGCGCTGCTTCAAGCTGATGCGCTAAGTCCAGAATGTGTTTACCGGTAGTTGGTGGATTTAACCACATAAACTTTCCACATGAACAAAATCATATGTGTGTTATTAATAGGCTTAAGAAAATAGTGTGATTTGAATTGTGTTTTATTAACCTTCTGGGGTCCATGGACGCGTATTCGCGTCTTTAGAACAGGTCTGATTTGGGACGCTGTAGCAGCAAGACTCCGCCTCCCTGAGTTTCGGTTTCAATTCATCTTTAAAAAGGTGATAATAAACTACATCTGAGTTTTTAAATTTTGTTAATAGGCAACGTAAAAGCGGAGTTGTGGGCTCGACACACGGGAGGTGACAAACGACTGCGATCAGCGAAATTTGTCGCTATCGCTTTTATTACCTGACACACGGGAGGCGATCTGCGGCAGCGTGCATGTCTCATTGAAAATGAATGGAGGAGATCCAGACAGATATATTGTCTCTGCAGTTTAGTAGTCTTTTATTAGGCTTTCATAAAGGATGATGAGAAGGATAAATGTCCACCAGGCAGTTCAGATAGTACGGCTGTTTTTGAACTGGAAGCAGAGGAAGTGAGGCTCACAGCCGGAGTCTGAGGCAAATAGCGAGGATGTTGATGAGGATGTGGCAAATCCACAGGTCTGTCTTCGCTCACGTCCGCACGTTCATGCCACGCCCCTTGTCTTCTACTACGTTCACGTCCCACAACAACACAATAGGCGCACCATAGGGCGCGGCGTACATTTTGGAGAAAATGTAAGACTTTTAGGTGCGCCTTATGGTCGTGAAAATACGGTAGTTTGATTTTCTTGGTCCAATTTTGGACGACAAACAAGTACTGCAAGTTAAATGTGACATGTGGCCTAACAGAATGTGAAGTGACAGAAGCATGGATCTCACTCCTCCTCCACCATTTTTGTTTACTCCAAAGTCATGTTTGATCGTGCGAGATTTCCTGTCTGACTAGGGAACACTCCTTAGCAAAATTGGTTTGTGTTTGTTTTGACATGTTGCCCCACACAACCCACTGTAGGACCAAAACTGGGATAGTCCTGTTTAGATTATCCTGTTTTTTGGGGTTGTTTTTTTTCATTAAAGCCAACAACTTTGTAGAAGTGTTTGGAGATGAAAAAGAAAACAAACACCTACATTTTATCTCAAGGATATATGTGTCCAAGTCTGCCTGATGCAGAGAAGGATTAACAAATTAATTACACATTATTTCTTTGTGTGTGTGTAGGCGTAAGTGCAGATATACCAGTGGAGCCAAATACAGCTGCTAATAAACTGAATAGTCACCCAAGACTGCAAAGCCAGAAACACCAACCTGTGATTGGCCTGGATTTATTAAAAGAAAACATGACTCACTGCCGCACTCACATTGGCCCCCCCAAAGGGGCTTCTCAGGGAAAACGTGTTAATAAATCAAATCAATGTTCACTCAAACCATAAATGCACCTTATTTATTTAAGACATAAATCCACAATAAAATAGTATACAAATAATGAGTAAAGAAATAATCTGATTTAAATATAAAAATAAATGTTTCTGCTCACCAATAAAAAAGGTTTTTATCTCAATAGTTTTTGTGAAAACAGGAACAAGTGAATTAAACAAAAAAATTACATTTTCTAATACATTTTAAATAAAATGTCAAATAACTGAAATGCATTTTTCTGAACTGTATGTGTTTCTCAAATTCAAGTTAAGTGTTTTGGATACATATTGTTTTTATTTTAATAAGATAATAAAGGAGCAATGCAATGTATTGCCACAGGCTAAACTATCCCAAAGTTACCACAAGGACCAATTTGGTGTGCCACCCCAAAATTTTCTTTGACCTTGTCTGACGTCCCTTATCAAAAAATTCCAAGTGGTGCTCGCTGCAGAACCACAAAGGCGGAGCTGCACCAGAAGGTGGAACTGCACCAGAGTCAGCCCCGACCATTCCATCAGAGTCAGTCCAAATCCTTCCAGTTGTCAGAGTTGATAGCATTCTGGAACCAAAGAGGGTGTTATAGCTAAAAAATGCAAGATTGAGGATGGAGTTGAGAAGTTAATTGAACAGTTTTTGTAAAGGTTCCATATAATTAAAAATCTAACTTTTGGAACTTTTAATCATGTTTTACTGTTATTTCCTCATAAGAAACACGCCCAAAGCCATTTTTGGCCTCATTCATGCATTTTCCTCCCATCTCAGCTTCAATTTGGTCTCCTCCCCCGAAGCGGGTCTGGTCTTGGTTCTCAAATCTGGATATTCTGTGAATTTTCTGACAAATTATTTCTGATATGACTTCTACTGAGACACCGCTAATAAACCATACATCCCATCTCCAAAGACACACTAGATAGCAGAATTACATGTAACGCCACTTAAAGTTTAACAGATGTGGTGGCGAGTGGTTAAGGAGTCAGGGTGACATGCAGTTTTGCGCAGGTTCGCCTCCCAGTAGCGAAAGTATTAGGTAGTTTATAACCCCTTTTCTTCTTTTCTAGCTACACTTGCCAGTACTATGTTTACAACAATTTACTGGTATACCGTTTAACATATAATGACTAATGTGTTTTTTTTTTTATTTATTCATTTATTTAGCCAGTGTGAGTCCATTTGTGAGCAGAGTTTCAACTAAAATGCTGTTTAGGAACGACCAAATTCAAAGAACTTTTAGAGACATAAATATTTTGCTGAAAATAAACATTACAACTAAAATATAAACAAATTAAATGTTTCAGCTGGCTAAATAGATTGCTGCCGATCCCACCGAAAATCGAACCAGCATCAGCTGAGAGGAAAGCAAAATTTATCTCAGACAATCTTGCCACTGGACTACCAGAACCTAGTCAATAGTCTTACATGCCGTTGTATCACATTTTTGCTAGAGCGGCTGTGGGCAGATAGTTCGCTGAAAGAAACCTTTTCATTTCGAGATATATTCAGGCTTTGTCATGTAGCAAGTTATATTTATCTTGTTTAATTGGAGCATAGAACATAGCATTAACGACTGTAAGCTAGTAACAGCCGTAATTCATGTCGGTCAGGTTAGTTTGCGATAAAGTTGGAAAACAAAAACAGAAGTCAGTGGGCTAGGCTGAGTTTGCGTGAATGGGCGGGGCTTACTCTGGTGCAGCTCCACCTTATGGTGCAGCTCCACCTTTGTGGTTCTGCAGCGAGCACCCTCTCAAAAATTCTGGGGATGCCCCTCCGCACTCATGGTTCATTGAATGTTTGGAGCTGTACAGGCCTGTCAAAACAGGGCAGGCGAACCAGGCCATTGCCTGGGGCCCTGAGCTGGTTAGTGGCCCTGGACAATTTCTGTTTATTAAATTATTATAGAATGTTTATGTTTTACCATTTCTTGATCATTAATTCTATTAACTGAATGTCCTGAAAGCATTCTCACATGCATTCTCACATGCGCACACATTCTTGTTACCTTGTAACTTCCCATGCACACACACACACTCATGACCTCACTCCCATTCCCATTCCAGCTCCACCAACATGCTATATTTCAACCCATTTTCTAAACTGCAGCATAATGTTAAATGCACTGGGGTTCACCCTATTACATTTAAATTTCATGTTTAAACAGTACATGTTAAAATCTAAGCTCAGCTCGGCAGTGACCTAAAATACAAAAATATAATTTTACTTACCAAAAAAAATGAAGTGGAGACTCCTTGGACGCTCTTTTAGTGCAATTATTGCCACAGCAAGTCATTTTGTCCAACAATTGCACAAAAAATATCCAAAAAAGAATGCACACACACAGAGACTCAAAATCCCGGAGCAGTTTCCAAGCCAGACCGAGCCTCTACTGAGGCCTTTCCACGGAGCTTTGTGGTCTCGTGGGTCGGATGCTCATTAATTATACAGAATTTTAGGCTTTTAATACACTTAAACAGAAGAGTGAGAAAAAAAATCACCCCCCTCAGTTGTCATGAGTGTAAACTGGATAATTTAAACAAAAAAACATGTTTTGGTACCAGGCAGTAAACATGTTTATTTCTGCTGTGAAATTGGTATTTTTAACATGGGAGTCAATGAGGATTTGCTCGCTTCTGACACCAGCCCCCAGCGGATGAGGGTGGAACTGCAATATTTGGTACTTCCGGGATGGGACCAATTTTTGAGCCGCATTGTGGGGGCTTGATAGAAACGCAACTCTAGTTATCTTGTTGTTTGTCTTAAATGTTGTCTGCTTTAACTGTTGTTCGAATGAATGAGAGAGTGTATGGACTTGCTTATTCTTGTAGAAAGAAGGATATGGCAACTCATTTGCACCCGTCTCACGTATCGGTGGTCAGATTTTTAAACAGGTTGGTGACACGCCGTGAATCGGATTCCGCTGTGTTTAGACACACAGTTGAAGGGCATATTCATAAGCCTAAATTTGACTTCATGCTGAAAAAAAGACAGTGTAGTATCTATATGGGGGAATAAGAACTCACAAAATACCTTTTGAGTAAATATTGTACTGTAGCGATAAATATAGATTTATATCTATATTTCAAATGTGGCGTAGATTTAGCTTGTTTCTAATCTTCTATTAATTAATCGGGGCACCACCTGTTTCCGGAACTGGACCGCTGGATTTAATATCTATATCTTCACAATGTAATCAGTCTCAGAGTTAACACCACAGATTGATCTAAAGGATGAATTCTTGACAGAATGTGCCGATTATTCCCGAGAATTGCTAGACAATGATCAGGTGTTATTTACATTGTGTGAGTTTATTACAACATCAGTTAATACATTGAAAAAAGGACCAAACACAGCTTATAGTTTCATGAATGGAATTAAGAAAGTTGTTAACCCAAAGCTTTATGTCAGTGATAGGAAATAATTGATCCGTAATAAACGTGAAAATTCGGTGACACCAGGATTATAGAAAAATGGGGAATAATTTCAAAAGGGGTACAAAGTGAAATGTTCATGTGGGTTTAGGTGAAATGGTGTGTGTGTGTGTGTGTGTGTGTGTGTGTGTGTGTGTGTGTGTGTGTGTGTGTGTGTGTGTGTGTGTGTGTGTGTGTGTGTGTGTGTGTGTGTGTGTGTGTGTTAGCATGGGTGCAGGAGGGGGTGTGTTCATGTGCGTGTGGATGCAAATGAGAGTTGGTGTGTGTGTGGATGCGAATAAGGATTCGTTGCGGCAGAAAAAGAAGGTAAATTATGAGAGCTAAACGGGAATTTGGATCAAAATAACACACACCATAAAAGTTTAAGTCTGAATTCACTAATCAGGCTAAGCAGAAAAAGTCAGCCAGATGAAAATAATTCACAGACCTTTCTTCTCTTCGCCAGTGTGTGGCCAAAAGGCTGAGGTAGCCTTGGAGTCCTTGCTCATGAAGAGGCTTCTGGGACTGTAAGATTTTGGCCCTGTGTTGGTCTACGGAGTCTGTTGAGTTCAGGGGAATCTCGTTCCCCGGGAGTGGCTGGACTTTAAGGTTTCTTCACTTCAGCTGCACCGAAAATCTGGAATTCAGTGCACGAGTCGAAATTATCGAAGCCGATGCTGAATCAGAAAAACTGCCCCAAATTAGTTTTAACTCTTAATGTGAGAACTCGACTGAACACGCAGACTTCCGGTTTCATGTAGGAAGTCAAAACAAAACAAACGGAGTTGCTTCTAAGTTTTACCGTAACTTTTGAGAGCTAATTACTTGACAATTGTAAAGCGCTGGGTTATCTGTTGCTGGGCCCAGATGGAAAGGCCCAGCAGAGGTTTGCTTAAGACATCTTTCTTCTTTGTTCTTACTCTGCCAACACGAGGTTTGCACTGTGGCTTTATAGCCTTCTTGGTCACAACCACATTTATTCCACTTATTAACCACTGGACACTGGATGGTACTGTGGCTCTTTCAAATAAACTGAAAATCATCAGAGGATTGATGGAAAACATGATTTTGATAATCTCTGAGGTGTTACAAATGTACTATGGTTACGAGGATGCACAGAGCGGTGGAGAGAAAGAATGGGTTGAAGACGTAAAACAGAGAGGGAGCACAGCCAGGCTCAAAAAACCCAAACAACAGCTGCTGTGCTCTGAGCTAATTAGGTCTTATCAATTGAGGCCTGAAGGTAACTTAACTACAACATAAAGATGAAAAATTAACTCCTTGATGCAAAATGATCATTACAGTGGACAGGTTCTCAAAATTGTAATTTACTTATTCGTTTTTTTGCGATTAAGTGTCATGTTGGGCTGTAGCTTTTTGACCCACAACATGCAGAATCACACATTGAGACAAAGGTAAGTAAAAAAGGGTTTATTTTTATGTACGATGGAAATTGGAGATGATGGTCTGGGTTCGGGTGGTTCCGGTGGAGTTCTAGAGTGCAGACAGGAGTGAGTATTTGCAGGTTGACCATGTAAGGATTATGAGATAGTAGCTTACGGTTTCCTGGTTGTTGGTAAAAGCATAGAGGGGGGAGGCAAGTCACGGCTGGCTGAGCTGGTTGAGCGAGAGTCAGGTGTGGCTGGGAGCTGAGCACCAGAGTTTGGGTTGTCCAGATTGGCAGGTGGGGGTAGGAGAGCAGGCGGTCAGGGGCGAGCGACGGGGCTGGCAGGCAGGGTTGAAATCCAGTGAGTCTATTTTCCAGATGATGGAGGTTTTGTTGGTGGAAGAGAAGTTCCTGAGGAGGTCGGAGGAGAACAGAACAGATAAGTTCAGGAAGGTGAGGTACACAAGAGATAAAATGAATTTCAGATACAGGCAAGGTACTGGCACAAGTTCTTCCAAATGTTGAGTATCATCCGGCACTGATGAGTTGTCCCGACGCTCCTTAAATCCCCTGACCACTGATGAGCAGATAGGCAGCAGCTGCTCTCCAGGCACACCCACCTGCACACAGAAAAAAACTCAGCACAAACACAGAGTTAGACTCAGCACAGACCATGACAGTACCCCCCCCTCAAGGGCCGCCACCCGGTGGCGAAGAAGAGGAGGAGGAGGCACGGGAAGCGTCAAACTCCCGGATGAGGGATGGGTCGTCAATCCAAGAACCGGGGATCCATTGATGGTGTTCTGGGCCATAACCCACCCAGTCAACCAAGAACTGGCGACCCCGACCACGGGGTCTGGCATCTAGCAGGTGACGAACCCGGTAACCCAGACTACCGTCGGCAAGACGGACAGGTGGCGGAGGATCGGAGGCAGAGGCAGGACATAACGAACTGGATGACACAAGCTTGATGAGAGACATGGAAGACGGGATGGATCTTGAGCAAGGGGGGCAGAGAGAGACGGACAGACCAGGGACTGATGACCTTACTGATGGTATAGGGACCTACGAACCGGGGGGAAAGTTTCTTGCTGGTGTCTTTGAGTTTTATGTCCTTGGTAGAAAGCCATACTTGTTGTCCACAAGCATAAGAGGGAGCTGGACGACGATGGCAGTCCGCCAGCCGTTGATTCCGTTTGGCCGTTCGGTGCAAAGCTGCATGAGTCTGGGTCCAGGTTCTTTTGGCTCGTCGAATGAACTGTGGCACAGTGGTGGTTGTAGGGAGATCAGACGGGAAGAGTGGAGGTTGATAGCCTAAAGATGATTTGAACGGGGATTGACCAGTAGCAGAGGAAATATAGGTGTTGTGAGCGTACTCAATCCAGGGGAGTTGGGTGCTCCAGCTAGTTGGGTTTGAGGAGCACAGGCAACGAAGCATGGCCTCCAACTCCTGGTTGAGTCGCTCACATTGGCCGTTGGTTTGGGGGTGATATCCGGAACTCAGGGAAGAAGAAGAAGAAGAAGAAGAAGAAGAAGAAGAAGAAGAAGAAGAAGAAGAAGAAGAAGAAGAAGAAGAAGAAGAAGAAGAGGAGGAAGAAGAAAATATCATTTCTATAGCGCCTCTCAAGATAGAAATCACGAGGCGCTTCACAAAAACAACAACAAAAAATAAAAAAATTGTAAAAATATAAAAAAGCATTTAGAAAATGTTTAAAAAACTATTTAAAATGAGCAAAAATAAGCAATTGCAATTTAAAAGAAAAAATGTTAAGAGAGAGTGAATAGGAAAGAGGGAAATCAGTGGATCCTGAGGAAGTTGGAATAGGTGGGGAGAGCAGAATAAAGAGAGAGTGTTTGAAGAAGGTCATACAAAAGCCAGCTTGAACAAGTGAGTCTTCAGCTGCTTTTTGAAGGAGACCACTGAGTCCACTGATCTCAGGCTCAGGGGGAGAGAGTTCCAGAGTCTGGGGGCCACAGCAGCAAATGATCTGTCACCTTTGGTCTTTAGCCTGGTGCGTTGCACAACCACTAGGCTTTGATCACTGGACCTCAGGGACCTGCTGGGGGTGTAGGGACTGAGAAGATCACCAATGTAAGATGGTGCTTGTCCATGTAAGGCCATATAGACCAGAACCAGGATCTTGAAATGAACCCTGAAGTTGACTGGCAGTCAGTGAAGCTGGAGGAGAAGCGGGGTGATGTGGGTGTATTTGGAGGACTTGGTCAGAAGCCGAGCACAGGCATTCTGAACCACCTGTAGACGGTTCAGGGAGGTTCTGCTCAGACACGTGTAAAGAGAGTTACAGTAGTCTAAGCGTGAGGAGATGGAGTGGATAACTGTCTCAAGTTCAGAGCGGGACAGAATGGGGCTCAGCTTAGCAATGTCCCTGAGATGGAAGAAGGAAGAGCGAACAAGAGAACTGACATGAGAATCCAGGGTGAGAGCTGGGTCAAAGGTC
Source organism: Nothobranchius furzeri (assembly GCF_043380555.1). Taxonomy (NCBI): domain Eukaryota; kingdom Metazoa; phylum Chordata; class Actinopteri; order Cyprinodontiformes; family Nothobranchiidae; genus Nothobranchius; species Nothobranchius furzeri. The sequence goes on from NC_091741.1 coordinate 76,096,684, forward strand.
ACACCAAGATTCCTGACAGAAGGTTTGGTGTGGGAAGCAAGCTGACCAAGAGAGTCTCTGACTTTGGGAACCAGCTTGTCTGGGGCACAGATGAGGATCTCGTCTTATCTTCATTCAGCTGAAGAAAGCTCCCAGCCATCCAGGTTTTGATAGAGTCTAAGCAGTTGTGTAACAGCTGCAGCTTAGAAATCTCATGAAGCTTAAAGGAGATGTACAGTTGGATGTCATCTGCATAAAGATGGTAGGAGATTCCTTTGAAGGAGCTCAGGATGTGCTGAAGAGGAAGCAGATAGAGGAGGAAGAGCAGAGAACCCAGCGTAGAACCTTGTGGGACACCATGGGTAAGAGAGGTGGTGGAGGACCTAAACTTGGAGACGGCCACAGAAAAGGAGCACTCAGAGAGATAAGAGGAGAACCACTCCAGAGCAGAACCTGATAGGCCTACCCAGTCTCTCAGCCTCTCCAGTAGCAGGTGATGGTCAACAATGTCAAAGGTTGCAGTCAGGTCCAGCAGGACCAGAACAGAACAGTGCCCTGCATCACTGTGAGTCAGAAGGTCATTAGAGACCCTAAGAAGAGCTGTTTCAGTAGAATGAGCTCTACAAAAACCTGACTGGAAGCTATCATAGATTTTATGTTCATCAAGAGCAGCTGTGAGTTGTTTAGCCACAACCTTTTCCAAGATCTTGGAGATGAACGGAAGTTTAGAGATGGGTCTGAAGCTGCTATGGAGAGAGGGGTCAAGACTCGTTTTTTTAAGAAGCGGGTGAATTACAGTGTTCTTAAAGTAAGCAGGGACCTGACCAGAGACCAGAGAAGCATTAATTATGAGAGCACGGTGGCACCGATGGACTGAAAAGCACTTTTAAACAAAGATGAGGGTAAGATGTCGAGGGGGCATGCAGAGGTCTTCATAGAGTTAACTAGTTTGGTTAACCCAGGAAAAGAAACAGGAGCAACGCTATCTAGGATGATGGGCCTGGTTGGAGTCGGGAGAGGCAGCGATAAGGCTGAAGGAGAGATGCTAGATCTAACCTTATTGACTTTGTCCACAAAGAAAGACAGAAAGTTCTCACAGTCTACAACAGAGTGGATGGAGGCTGTAGGAGTGGCAGGAGAGACGATGCTACTGATGGTGTTAAACAGCACCTTGGGGTTCCCTTTGCTCTGGGACACCAGGTTAGAGAAATAGGAAACCCTTGCATCTCTGACTGCAGAGTTAAAGGATGTCAGAAGATCCTTTAGGTGCAGCAGATGGACGTGGAGATGGGTTTTCTTCCACAAATGCTGAATTTTTCTGCATTGGCGCTTCAAGCTGCGAAGGCTGTAATTAAACCAGGGAGTAGGGTTCACTGCAGGAACTGATCTGGTTCTGACAGGACAGATGTTGTTCAGAATGGAGAGGCAGTGCTCGTTAAACTGAGAAGTTAAGGAATCTGGGTCATTATCAGAAGAACAGGGTGGATCAAAAGCAGCAGAAAAATTTCTATCTGTGCTCTCATTAAAAAAACGAGTACTAACCATACGGCGAGCAGGAGGTGGGGACGCAGAAACTGACAAGTTAAAGAAAATGCAATGGTGATCTGAAATATAAACGTCCTCAGGACAAACACTGTCAGCATTTAGACTCAGGGTAAAAACAAGGTCTAGAGAGTGCCCCCTGGTGTATGTGGAGCCAGAAACATGCTGGGTAAAGCCGAAGGTGTCCATAAGGCTGGAGAAATTCATGGCAAAGTGATCAGAGGGATCATCAATGTGGATGTTAAAGTCACCAACAATAACCAGTCTGGACAGCTTCACAGTGGAGGATAGAAAGTCACTAAACTCCTGAAGGAAAGAACTGTTTGGACCAGGTGGAAAATAAACCACAGCACAGTAGAACGGGTCCTTACGCCCGACTTTAATCAGCTGCAGTTCAAAGGAAGCAAAGTGACCAGAGGTTGTAGAGCTACATGTATGATGGTCTCTGAAAACATAAGCTAGGCCTCCACCACAACCAGAACCCCGGGGCTGGCTAAGAAAAGAATAACCACTCGGGCAGAGTTCAATCAGACCAGAATAATCAGATGTTTGCTGCCAAACTTCAGTCAGAAACAGAAAATCCAGGTTTTTAGATAGAATTAGATCATTGAGCAGGAAGGTCTTATTGTTAACAGAGCGGGTGTTCAATAGGGCCATGCTGAGTGAGGAGGAGGAATCAGAAACTCCAGAAACTGCTGGAGTTAGTGGACGTAAATTAGCAGGGTAAGATCCACGGTGTTTATAAAAACCACTTATGGAGGGAACAGGAGGAGAAACCACTGAGGAATGAGGATAAACCAACCTTAAAAAACTTGGACGGATGAATCGCGCTGCGACGCGCCTGGCGGGAATGCGAAAGTGGCGCTCAGGTCACCAAACAAAGGACAAGAAGCTAGAAGATCGCGCCGATGTTTACTAGATAAACCACGCTTTAAGAGAAGTTTTATTCTCACCTGGATTCCTGCTCGTTTACCTCTTTTCCTCCGACGTTTTCAGGAAAGACAACCATGCACACACAAACCTTAGCTCATCATGTTAATTCCTCTTTACATGTGGCATTAGATGATGTAACCCCTTTAAAAAAGAAGGTAATTAGGGACAGGAAGTTGGCTCCCTGGTTTAATTCTCATTTACAAGCCTTAAAACAAAACTCTAGGAAATTGGAGAGAACATGGCGCTCTACGTACCATGAGGAGGCCTACCTATCCTGGAAAAATAGTCTTGTGCTTTATAAAAATAAGCTTCAACAAACTAGAACTGCTTATTTTTCAGCATTAATTGAGGAGAATAAGTATAATCCTAAATTTATTTTCAGTACAGTTGCTAAACTTACACAGAATCATAGCTCTGAGCCATCTATTCCCTTAGCCCTCAGCAGCAATGACTTCATGAGATTTTTTACTAGTAAAATTAATTCTATTAGAAAAAAAATCTTTAGCATCCTCCCTAATGCGATTTCTTCTTCCTCAGTAAGTGAGGCAGCTTCAGAGGTGACTGTAGAACCTCATATGTGCTTGAACCGTTTTGATCCAGTTGAGCATTCAGAGTTATCAAAAAATATTAGCTTCATCTAAACCTTCAACTTGCATTTTGGATCCAATCCCAAACAAATTATTTAAAGATGCATTTCCTTTGGTTACTGCCCCCATTCTAGATACAATCAATCTATCCTTAGTAAATGGGTATGTACCACAAGATTTTAAGGTTGCTGTAATCAAACCTTCGCTTAAGAAGCCTTCTCTGGATCCAGATGACACGATGAATTATAGACCAATATCTAACCTTCCATTTTTATCCAAAGTCCTGGATAAAATAGTGGCCATCAAAGTATGTCAGCATTTAAACACTAATGCTCTGTTTGAGGAATTTCAGTCTGGTTTTAGAGAGTATCACAGCACTGAAACTGCATTAGTGAGAGTTACAAATGATATTCTCATGGCCTCAGATAAGAATCTTGTGTCTGTTCTAGTCTTGTTAGATCTCAGTGCTGCCTTTGACACAGTTGATCACAATGTTCTTTTAGAAAGACTTGAACATGTTGTAGGGATCAAAGGAACAGCGTTAGGCTGGTTTAAATCCTACCTGTCTGACAGATTTCATTTTGTAAACGTACATGACAAATCGTCTTCATACTCTAGGGTTACTTGCGGAGTACCACAGGGTTCAGTGCTTGGACCAGTTCTTTTTACTATATATATGCTCCCAATTGGTAAAATCATTAGACAGCATGGGATAAACTTCCACTGTTATGCTGAGGATACTCAGCTATATTTATCCATTAACCCTGATGAACCTAATCGGTTGGGTAGATTACAGGCTTGTCTTGAGGACATAAAAAATTGGATGACTCTAAACTTTTTGCTTTTAAATCAAGACAAGACGGAAGTTCTCATCTTTGGACCAGAAATCCAGAAAAAGGAAATTGCTTAGCCAATCGCCTGTCCTTAATAGCACTACATTAATCTCCGCGAACAAAGCAAGGAACCTGTGTTATCTTTGACCAGGACATGTCATTCAAATCCCAGGTTTCACAAGTTTGTAGGATTTCCTTTTTCCACCTTCGGAATATTGCTAAGATTAGAAGCATACTTTCCAGGAGCGATGCTGAAAAACTAGTTCATGCATTTATTACATCAAGATTGGATTACTGTAATTCATTACTCTCAGGAAGTCCACAGAATGTAGTTAAAAGTCTTCAGCTTGTCCAAAATGCTCTAGCTAGAGTTCTGATGAGAATTAAAAAGAGAGATCATATCTCTCCTGTCTTAGCTTCCCTACATTGGCTACCTGTTAAATTCAGAATAGATTTTAAGATCCTTCTTCTCACATATAAAGCTCTTAATAATCAAGGTCCATCATACATCAGGAATCTGATTGTTCCATATGTTCCTAACCGAGCACTTCGCTCTCAGACTGCAGGTCTACTTGTGGTTCCAAGAATATCCTTTTAGTTATCAGGCTCCTCTCCTGTGGAACCAGCTCCCAGCCTTAGTCCATGAGGCAGACACTTTGTATACTTTTAAGAATAGGCTTAAAACTTTTTTATTTGATAGGGCCTATGGTTAAAATCTGAAGTTAGACTAAATCTCGACAAGTGGGGGAGTAGAGGGAGGTGGAGTGTACAGTCGGTAAAGACGGCTCTCTCTTGCCCTGCCTCCAACATGCCTACATCTAAATAGGATAGATTATCCAGTTATCTCTGTAGTTATGCTGCTATAGGTTTAGACTGCTGGAGGATACACTGACCACTTTTCACACTCTACTGCTTTCTTCTACAGTCTGCTCTTTAACTGTACTATTTCGTGCAATTTCAGCTGTTAACTTTATTTTCTCTGTAAGTGTTTTTCTCCCCAGAAGAAGCTACAATGATGTTCTGCTGAGCTGTGGTGGCCTCATGGAGGGGGCCATCGACTAGCACACTGCTGCTAACCACTTAAACATTCTCTCTCTCCTGATAATAACTTTTTGGTTTCCTTGACTTTTGATGTGCTAATACTAGTTTATCCGTTTAATTATAGATCCACTAGGATAAATACAATAAAGTTTGTCTTTCACCAAATAGAATATTTACTAAGACATCACAATATAACTATAGTCACATTACTTGTCCGTGTGTGTGTGTGTGTGTGTGTGTGTGTGTGTCTGCTCTGTCTTCTCCATCCCCAGTGAGTCGTGGAGGATGGCTGCTTATACTGAGCCAGGATTCTCTGGAGGTTTCTTCCTGTTAAAAGGGAGTTTTCCTCTCCACTGTCGCTTTATGCTTGCTTGGTATGAGGATTGCTGTATAGTCACTGACACTAGTCAGTGACTTGATGCAATTTGCTGGGTTCCTTATATAGGAAACATTATTTCTGATTGGCTTAATGAACTGACCTGAATTGGAATTTTTGTTATGTGAAGTGCCTTGAGACGACTCTTGTCATGATTTGGCGCTATGTAAATAAACTTGAATTGAATTGTAACATAGACAAACTTGTGTAACTCGAAAGAGAGAACTATGGAACCGACGAGGTATGAAATCACCCCCCTTTCGAAGTTGGTAAGTTGTTGGTGGTAGCATTGTTCAAATTGGTGGAACCCTTAATCGGTTTGATTTGGTCCCTGTGGACCCGTTTATAGATGGGCTCCTTGTTTGTTTGGGTAATCTTGCTCTGATACACGACTGGAGAGAGCTTAGCAGTTATCAGGTATGGGCCTGACCACTTCGGCAAAAGGTTCCTAGCCAGCTTACCAGAGGTGTTCTTTGTGTTACCGGTTTTAGGAGCGAAGATGTAGAACCAGGCCTCATCACCTATGTTGAGTTCAGAATGTGAGGCCTTCTGATCATAATAAGCCTTCCTGCCCTCAGCTGATTCCTCCAGATGTGTCTGTGCAAATGAAAACGCTGCAGGCAGATGGTTCTTCAGGTCTTGCAAATATTGTTCGCTCGTGTAAGCCTGGTCGGGCTCGGACTGAACTGGCTGGTACAGCAGGTGAAGCGGCAGGGTCATCTGTCTACCCGTCATCATTTCAAATGGGGAGACACCTGTAGACTCATGAGGGGTGGCCCGTATGGCCATGAGGACCAACGGAAGCTTCCCAGTCTCTGTGATTAGAGGACACGTACTGTACTTCCTCAACATGCTGATAACCGTCCGGTTCATCCTTTCGACCTGGCCAGAAGACTGGGGGCAATGGCTAATGTGGAAATTGGCCTTCACACCCAAAAGTCGCCAAAGATTTTCCATCACTTCAGAGGTGAAGTGAGTTCCCCTATCCGAGTCAACCCGAGTGGGAAGACCGAACCGGGCGAAGATGTTGTAGCATGGTTAACTATATACTAGAATTAATGCTGTTTGCTATCTGCTTTGTCAGATTCTGAGACAAGCTCAAACAAGTTAACAATTAAGCTTCTATCATATATAAATATCTAGGATATTATATATTCGATAGAAGTTCGTATCACTGGACTGAATGATTACAGGCCTGTGGCGCTGACGTCTGTAGTCATGAAGTCTTTTGAGCGCCTGGTCCTCCCTCATCTCAAGTCCTTCACCTCCCCCCTCCTGGACCCTCTGCAGTTCGCATACAGAGCTAATAGGTCTGTAGACGACGCCCTCAACCTGGCCCTCCACTTCATCCTGCAGCACCTGGACTCCCCGGGAACCTACGCTAGGATCCTGTTTGTGGACTTCAGCTCTGCGTTCAACACCATCCTCCCTGCTCTGCTCCAGGACAAGCTCTCCATGCTCAACGTACCCAACTCCACCTGCAGGTGGATCACTGACTTCCTGACAGACCGTAGGCAGTGTGTGCAGGTGGGGAAGAATGTTTCCACCACTCAGACAATTAGCACAGGATCTCCACAGGGCTGTGTACTTTCTCCTCTGCTCTTCTCCCTGTACACAAACTGCTGCACCTCGAGCCATGACTCCGTTAAGATGATCAAGTTTGCAGATGACACCACCCTCATCGGGCTCATCTCTGACGGTGATGAGTCTGCCTACAGGAGGGAGGTGGAATGGCTGGTGTACTGGTGCAGCAGCAACAACCTGGAGCTCAATGCTCAGAAGACAGTGGAGATGATTGTGGACTTCAGGAAAGTAACAGCCCATCTCTCCCCCTCGTCCTGACGGACACCCCCCCTCACCACTGTGGACTCCTTCCGCTTCCTCAGAACCACCATCACACATGACCTTAGGTGGGAGCCATCCATCAGCTCCCTGATCAAAAAGGCCCAGCAGAGGATATACTTTCTGCGGCAGTTGAAAAAGGCCAAGCTGCCGGCCCAGATGATGGTGCAGTTTTACACGGCCATCATTGAGTCCATCCTCACCTCCTCCATCGCTGTGTGGTACGCTGGAGCCACAGTGAGGGACAAACATAGACTGCAGCGCATTGTGCGCTCTGCTGAGAAGGTGATTGGCTGCAGCCTTCCATCTCTCCAGGACCTGTACGTCTCCAGAACTCGGGGGCGTGCAGGTCGGATAGCAGCTGACCCTTCGCACCCGGGTCACAGACTTTTTGAGCCGCTTCCCTCAGGCAGGAGGTTACGGTCCATCCGGACCAGAACCTCCCGCCATAAGAACTGCTTCTTTCCATCTTCCGTGAGACTTGTGAATAGCTTATAAACACACAACCATGCTGGTCTTCTGTACTCGACAGAAAGTCACGTTATCAGCCATGTTACCATTACCTGCCATTTTTTATAGCTGAAAGTTTTATTCTATTTTTTTTATTATATTTTATTCTATGTTTAATCTTATTATTCATGTTATATGTAGCACATTAGTACCGAAGCAAGTTCCTAGTTTGTGAATTGTTTGTTCACTGACAATGGCAATAAACCTATTCTGATTCTGATTCTGATATGCCAATGAGCTTGGGCTATTTTTAATCCAAAGATTAATGTTTAATTTAAAATAATTAAATTTAATAGCAAACGTTTATTTATTGAATCAGAAGTTAGTAACAGGTGCGTCTATTCGGAGCAATTCTATCAGCGTGACAGAATGCTTAGTGAGGCTGGGGCGGCCGCCCCTCGTCCTCTAGTGGGTTCAAGAACTGAACTTACAGCTGCGGGATTTGGTTTTAACGAAACCCTCAGAACATGCCCTTTCAGGGTCAGAAAGCTTGGTCATGAAATAAAGACATGTGAGGTGGTTACCTTTACCCTGGATTCCCCTCTGCATGAGGTGGTTAACGTGCAAGAAGACCTTCTGGTTTACTGAACACACATTACTTGATTGTCAATAATTATTATTATCTTATAGATTAGGCGTGTGTCAGAAACTTGTGTTTCTGCTTGGGCAGAGCAAAATAGAGCAGGCCTTTTAGGTCAAAGATGGACAATTCATCACGCTACACCACTAACCAAATATTTAATTCCTGGTATTTGGTGACAAATATAATTTGAACTATTAACTGTGTCACTTTTAGTGGCTGAAAGGGAAAGGGTTTTAGTGGAACCCTTCGATTTGAGAAATTGACTGTTTATCAGTACTTGGCAGTAAAGGAGAGCCCAATAAAAGCTAAGTGTGTAGGTTTTTAGTTGAAACCTCTTGGACTGAGATTGTCTGTGTGGCTAACAATAATCCCAGACTGGCAACAATAGTGACTATTGTCAAATAGCATTTTATCTCCATGTTTTTGTTTTTTTAAATCTTTGTCTCTGACGTTTAAAATCAAGACAAGGGAATTTCAGCGAATGACAGTCGAGCCCGGGCGACAGCAGATCTGGTACGCAGTGCCTGTTGAATTCAAAAACTGCATTTGGAACACAACAAAACATATCTGTTTTCATGAACTGATTCTCCTGGTGTCTGTCAACTGTAGGAACTTGTTCAGATCTCCAGTTAGCGGACATTGTGATCATGTGATCAGACCAAGGGGAGAAACTGTCTGGAAGTAAAACAAATAAGAGACAGCAGACTAAAGCTGTTGTAGGGAATTTACATTTAAAAAGTTTAAATGTAAATTCAAAATTTTAATGCCGTAACAAACTGTAAACTAAGCACGCTGGCCCTTTAACAATAAACACATATTAATATCACCATATTAACAAATGAATGTTTCACAGACGTACTTCTTATATTAAATGAAAGAAGCTATTTTAGCGTCTCAGAAAGGGGAGTGTTTTAGGATTCTTGATAAATGCTTATTCAAATTTCTCAGATCTGATTGGTCAAAGTTTAGAAACAAGCACTTCTTAAAAGTGATCTCATTTCTTATTTTCACAGTTCCGCCAGAGGTCTGAGTTCAGCCAAAGCTCACAGCTCATGATAAATAACCTTCTTATGGAGAATCAAACCAGATTTTTCAGTGGAATAATTTTAATGGCTTGAAGAACCATCCTTTTTAAATCAATAAATTATTTGCTTAATCAACCACCAACTCATCAGACATGAAACCGTCTGCCAGAAGCCACCTGGGAAGAATCTTTTAGACCAGTCGTGTGTGTTCTGAGGAGGCTCTTCGACCTTCAGATACATCAGAAGCTCACTCACTCGCTTTGCAGAGACGGCTTCGCTTGTAGACCGGATCCCCAAGAACTTCCACTATCCTGGTGCGTAGGCTATTCAGTGGCATCAGAGTGGTCACTATTAATTTGATAATTTGTTAAATTACATCCAACAAACAGCCAAGCTTTTTTTTTAAACCCAGACATCACACCTTTCTGAGTCACTTAGTGAAGCTCTTAAAACATACAAGGACATGTTTCATCAGAGTTCATTCATTGTCTCATTTAATATCACTCTGAGTCACCATTTATGTTCATTTGTCTTTCATTATGACTGATAATAGCAATATAGTAATACACCATTTATTGCCTCTTTGGCAAATAATTCTAAAGTGTTGTTTCCCTGGCACTACCCAATGTAACTAGTTTAATCATCAATCGAATATTAAAGGTTCAATAATGTTGATATTCCATATGTTTATGGAATAGTACTTCATATTGAATACCTTTATATTCTATTGACAATGTACTAAAAGTAACCACTTACATCATGTTAAGGCAGGAAGCAGAGTTTCCCGTCTGGAAGCCAGAAAAGAACAAAAGGAATAAGGAGGTAGAAAAGAAAAACAATCCAGCGGAAAGTGATCATTTACATTGGATAAATTTGGCCCACATGGCTGCTCAATTTTCCAAACTACCAATTTTCTGCAACTTTACCTGCAGTAAACAGGTGAAAAGCTGTAGCCACTAGCTAGCATGCTAGGAAACCTTTTGGGGCTGATAATGTATCTACAAAACTGTAAAATGTTACGAGGAAAAGAGAAAGGCAGATTTGGTCTATTTTGACATTTTCCTATATTTATGGAAATGTTATTGCAAAAGCCTAACATTGTTAATTACAATTTTTAGATTCCCAGTAGTGCTAAGTAACAAGTATTTAGTACAAAGTATTAAGTAGTAAGTTTGTGTACTAAACATAAACATGAGCATGGAGCAGTGAAAGCTGCATTCCATCAAATGTAGACACAGACTGTAACTCTAACTAAATTTTTTTTTCTGCCTCCAGGAGCTTTGCTTACATTTCAAAGCCCTCTTTAAAAGTTTGTCTCCACTGATGATGGTAGTGTGATTTTCTTTCGTTCTGCTGTTACCAGTGACCACACATACAGTTTTGGCTCATGAATAGCTGAGAGGCATTTTGCCTGTGAATAGTGCTGCAATCTACATGGGTACATAAATCAAAGAAGCTCGACATAATGAAAAATTTTAATCTTGGTGGTCGTTAGCAGGCACATAGGATCAATCTTCTCTTTCCAGGATTTCATTTCCCCCGACCCAAGTGATAATGTCAAGTCAGTCGGCAAGTAAAGCATTCAGAAGCAGATGGTGTCTCTCTGGAAGGGGAATCTTGTCAAGGAAGCCTCAAGTCCCATTTCTTATTGTCTAATAAAAATTCTTCTCAAACCTCTTGCTATTTGTTCATTTATTTACATAACAAACACCTGAATAATGACAGAAAGGTATCCAATGTATCAAATGTAATAAACTATTTGTATAGCTATAATACATAAAATGACCTTGTTCATTCGTTTTGTTTATTTGATGCAATCAATCAAATAAAAGTTACATTAAACAATTCATGTTCACAAATAATTAGGGATGAGCCGGATACTCGTTTCAGATGAGTATCCGGTACGGAAAAAGCATTTTTGACGAATACGAGCATGACACGAGTAAACCTCTTAAATATCTGTAATCGTGCTGAAGGAAAATCCTCATTGGGTAACTGACTGTCGTCACGCTCTGTGATTGGCCAGTCACATAGAGCGCCCGCCCCTCCCTACACACAAAACTCTCTAGCCAGCCGGGAGCTCAGTCAGTCCGGCTCATCCACGCACACACACAGACAGTAACGGATCTCGCTGCGATTGCTTCACTGTTGCTCATGTTTCTTCAGTTTTCCCTAGGTTTTCTTCAGCTTGCCTTTTTTCGGTTGAATATTTAAAGTTACTTTTTTCGTAACTTACATAGAGACAGATACAGATAAAGATAGTGGTGTATTCGTTCATCCCTACAAATGATCATAAATGAAAAGGAGCAGAAAGAAGCAAAAACTTAAAATATCTGCTCCCTTTTCACATCAAGACATTAACTGTTCAACTCAAAGAATTTCATTCATCTAACCCCCACCCCCAACACAAAACAAGTCAATCAGCCTACTTAAGTCTAATTACTTCATCATGATACGTTTCATATTTTTTTAAATACAGACAATAATTTAGATTGTTTTATTTACTGTTGAGTCTATTTCATAAATAGACACCTTTAACTGAGATACATCTTTCCATTATCGCTGTTCAGAATCTTTTTTTTTTTTAAATATCAGTTCCTTTTAGATTATAATTACTTTCTCTTTTTACAAATTTCTTTTGAATATTAATTGGTAGAATTCCTTCATGTGCTTTGTACATAAGTTTTAATAAATTATATTCTACTAGTTTGTCAAATTTCATTAGGTCTAATTGTGAAAACATTGGATCAGTATGATCCCTTTATCCACTTTCACTAATAACGCTCACTGCACTTTTCTGTAAAAGAAAAATTGAATGCGTATATGTTTTGCAAGTACTTCCCCATACTTCAATACAATATGTCAGATATGGAAGAATTAACGAGTTATACAGAATGTGCAAAGCTTTTATGTTCAACAACTCCTTTGTCTTATTTAGTACTGAAATTAGTTTGTTAACACTAACTTTTACACTCTAAAACATTTAGTTTGTTGCACTGATAGCTTTAATATGTGACACATCTCTACCAGCTGCTGCACAGTTTTACTAACTCATCCGATGAGTAGGAATCTTGTTTACCCATTTCCCATCAGAGTCATAATCATATTTCAGCCTTGAAACTCATTATTTAGAGCACATCAACTTATGTTATTTTTCTGATTTAGGAATTGTGGAGCACAGGAAGCTTGTGGTGCTGCTGTGTTACTGAGTTTGGAGGATATAGAAAATCAAGCAGTTAAGGGAATTTCCATCCATCCATTTTTGGCCGCTTGTCCAGGGTCAGGTCGCGGGGGTAGTAGCTTAAGCAGGTATTCCTAAGGTGTTCCCTGGCCAGCCGAGAGACATAAGGTGTGTTTCCACTACAAGAACTTCAGGGTAGATTTACAGGAATTTCCCAACTAGCGCGTGTCTCTACTTGAGTGGGCCGTCTGAACGGCCATTATTCGGGCCGTTTTCAGGAACCTTCTGAGTACCTGCTCTGGAGTAGGTACTCAGAACGGCCCGGTGGAATAGCTGAGCAGAACCTCTGGTGAACTCACTGTTGGGTATTTTTAAATCCTGAAACTTAACCCTGAAATAAACCACACACAGGAGAGGAGTCAGTAGGTTTTATGCTGTGAGGAGACAGTGGAGAGAGGTAGGCCAGAAGCCTGTCCAAGGCTCCCATCCTATCAACTCTGGCCTGTTCTCTCCACCACAGATGATTTTTTTGAAACACAGGGAAAGAAGGACAAAGAACCATTCTTCACTGTTTACAGTTAACCAATTACAGTGTTTCTAAGGCAGGACCTTCTAAAAAGGAAGTCTGAAGTTACAGCGTGGCTGCAAGCTTCCCTGTTGCCAAGCAGACTCTTCCCAACCCCCATGCTTATCAGGCAAGCCCCCACAATGTCGCTCTAAAAATGGTCCCATCCCGGAAGTAAGAAAAGTTGCAGTTCCACCCTCATCCGCTGGGGGCTGGTGCCAGAAGCGAGCAAATCCTCATTGACTCCCATGTTAAAAATGCCAATTTCACAGCAGAAATAAACATGTTTACAGCCTGGTTCCAAAACATGTTTTTTGTCTAAATTATCTAGTTTATACTCATGTGTTCTAAAATAAAATGTTTTATTTTATTTTAATTACCTTAAAAGACTCAAAGTCTCTTTTTACACTTTATATTTATTTAATCAGGATCGTTGTCAAGTCGACGCCAGAAACAATGAAACACAACTTGAATATCAGATGAACAACAAGGCTTTATTCAACCGGCATTCATACAAGTTATCAATCATGAACAAAACATTTCTCTTACCGTTGCTTATGGGTGGAGAGCTGAACACCCCAGTTAGAAAACGTAATCCATGATAGGTGAAGAACTGAACACATGTAATCCATGAACCTCGTCAGGTAGAATCCTTCAAGCAGCTCTAACCCCCCTGAGCCCTGCTCTGCTCCTTATACATTCCCTGATGTGCGTGCAAAGCTGCACACCTCCACCATGATTACCTTGATTACATCCTCATGATCACATTATGTTCGGCTCTACCATGATTACCCTTGATTACATCCTCATGATAAGTGTGATTGACAAACAGTAGTGATCAATAACTTATATAAAGCAATTATACAACAGATGACAAGTTCATTTTTATTACATTCCACTCTTGAACTTTTCATCTAATTTATGTAACATATCCATCACCATTTCCCCATCAAAACCAACGTCATTTATAACATACCTTGTAGTTCCACTTTAATTTTCATCGTAGTCTTTGCATTATTACCCAATTTATTTCTCTTCTTAATCGAATAACATATTACACAATGTTAGAATGCTGATTATAATTAATGCTGCAATCATAGGTGGAATTAGCACTTTATTAGCGGTACTCGACATGCCTGTAAATATATCCCACCAATGATGAGCGGAAGCCTGTTCAATCAATGTAGCAACATGTTTTATTTCCCCTTGTGCCACAAGAGTAGACACCATGAGCCTGGAAAGGTTGGACCTATGAGAGTCAATCAATTTTGCCACTTCAGTGGAACCATCCAATGCGCATTTGAATCGTTCCAGTGAGAGTGTCCAAGGGGAGTGTAAAACCTCCCATTGTATCTTAGTCAGCCGACTAGATACAGTGTAATTACTCAACCAATAGGTCACGTTATTCCATTCCCACATATGTATACCCTTGAGACAACCTGAAAAGGGAACTGAAGGTACCTGTGGGGAATTGGTCATTGTAGCCACGCATAAGGTGTTAGGACCCACCTGCCAAAACTGTTCCTCTGGGGGTGCGACCGTCCAATCACAGAGTACGACCCTTGAATCAGTGAAACATGGATTGCTATGTCCTTTTACCAATGGGCAGGCTAAACCCTTATCAGTCTCATCACAGTGTTTTACTTCATATGTTCGATTTGTTTTAACATCCCACCACTCTCCACTAACATGGAGATACCAAAACCCTTTAGTGGTTATCACCGGCAGTATCTGATATCTACACACAGTCATTACTGATGTCATATTATACTGATCCCAGTATCCAGTACACATAGATTTATTACAAATCGTCATTTCTGCATGTGGCTGTAGCCATAATGAACTACTGATGTTCCATAATGTTCGCCATGCATGATAGTTATTACTCATTACCTGTATTTGAAACCTATTTCTTTGTGTCTCAGCATGAATAGTCTGCAAGGAACAGACTGTCCAATTACCTATGTGTGACAAATTATGCAATGCATCATAAGTTTCATTCCAAAGCTTTAGATTCCATTTAAATACACTTTTCCACACATCACTTCCTTCTAACTGACTAGATACAGTCGAAGGCATCCATCTTGCAGTCTTGGTGACAGCTTGTGCGGTGTATTCTCCAGTGTTGGACAGCATAGTTCGTGTTACCTCATTGTCTGCTGTGTTAGCCAGACCATACAAAGTTCCAGTTCCTCCTAGCACGGTGTCATACCATGCTCGCCTCCTCCTGTTGCAAGGCGGAATAGGAGGGAATTTCACAGTCCATCGCACATATTCGGCTACCCTTATTTGTCCCATTTGTTGACAAGTGTGAACCAGGGGAGCTACAGCTGTCTGCGTAGCTCTAGCTGTGTCGGGCAGCACCCAGAATATGTACAAATAGGCATGTCCTCCTGTGATTACAGTTCCATTCCTGATCCAGAAATCGTGATCAACCTTCATACTCCAATTTGTGCCATTTTGTATGCAAGTACCATTCCCCTGATGGTATGCACAGATGCGCGCTGCAGAATTAAAGGTTACTGTTGATCCTTGAACCAACACCCCCGGGCTGATCACCCTTCCTCGGAATTTAAGACATCCTCTGCACCGGTACATCTTACCGGTAGATGTTAGGTTTCCCAAGTAGCAAGCGTCATTTGCTCTGCATGTGAATGTGCCTTGAGTGCGGTTGGACATACTGCTAACCAATTCCAGATGGCCCATGACCCCTTCTTCCAACACTTGTCCTTCCGTGAGCCCCCAACAGAAATGTGCCCTCAGTGCGATGACAGCGAGGACATGGAGGACGATGACCAAACATCCGACACCACCAGGTCCGCGGAGCCCATCCATCGCCTCGACAAGGGTTCAATCCTTTTGTAGGGGAAGGGGACCCAGTCAACCACCGTCACTCAGACACCCGCCTATGGGATACATACAAAACTGCAGATAGAATGACAAGCATTAATTTTCTCTCCTGTAACATTTGTTTATCGGAATATTAATCCATTTTTCCTCTCCGGGGAACAATACACTTACCACAGCATCTTTTCCCTGTGCAATAATCTCTCCAGCTCTGGGAGGACCATTGAGCTGCTCCACCCACACTTTTGCCCCCGCAGTAAAGTCTGATGATCCAAACCCAGTTTCACCCCTCTGAGTGATAGTGGTAGGTTTAGTAATCTCTTCAACTTTGGACATTACACACCGTTTGATTACTAACTGAGCTATCTTGTCTCCTTTTTCCAGTACCAACGGTTCTTTACCTGTATGCTGACACACCACACCTATTTCCCCTTGATAGTCTGAGTCTATTACCCCAGCTAAAATGGTTAGACCCCTCAAAGCTAAACCACTTCTTGGACACACATGAGCATAAGTTCCTGGTGGACATTGAATTCCCAATCCTGTTTTTACCACTGTCACTTTATTGGTTACTAAAGTGATGCTTTCCAAGATTTTAAGATCTAATCCCACAGAGCCCGCTGTTGCTCTAACAGGGAGTTCTGCCTCAGAAGTTAGTTTCCACATTCGTATAGGAGGGTCAGTAGAAGTTGTTTCCCTTCCTGCCCTGGCAACCATTAGCATCAGTGGAGTAACTCCATCCCCCACGGGTCTGTTATTTAACTGATGTACTGCCCTAGTCAGATTTTCTTTCCATTTGTCCAAATAATTAGTAACCGATAGTTTCCTTAGTTTCTCTTTCAGTAACCCATTCATTCTCTCAATGAGTCCACTAGCTTTCGGGTGATATGCTACATGATAGATCCATTCTACCGCGTTGTTCTCTGCCCATTCTTTGATCTTATTTCCAGTGAAATGGGTACCATTATCAGTCTGAACCTGCAAAGGTAGTCCATAATAGGTCTCTATTAATGACAGACATTTCAATGTAGCCTCCTGATTGGCGTTATGACACGGATGCACCACCAGTACCCCTGACACCGTATCCACGGCTGTGCATGCATACTTACAGTTTTTACTTTTTGGCAATGGTCCAATGAAATCAATCTGCCAACACTGTCCCGCTTGTTTACCTCGATGTATCTGTCCCTGTATATGTCGAGGGATTCTCTTTTTCTGATGTTGACAAGGTTCACAATCTTCTATGGCAGTTTTAATATCATCAATGATGAGATCTATTCCTCTGTCCCTCGCCCATTTCAATGTTCCCTGCACACCCCAATGTCCAGCAGTAACGTGAGCCCATTTGGCTAATCCAGGACTTGATTGTCTTACAGCCTGAATTTTCACTATCTTATCTACAGTCTGATTATGCAGGGATTCAGGATCATTGTTATTAGTATGAGCATCCACATGTAATACTGACACAGGAATATTTTGGCATTTCTCCCAAATGTCCTTCCATAGGTCAGCTCCCCAAACCTCTTTTGAATGTATCTTCCATTGTGTAGCATGCCAAGTTGGCATCCAAGTTAACATTCCTTGGGCTACTGACCAGGAGTCAGTATAAATACTTACTCCCTGCACCCCAGCCGCCATTATTACCATGTGTACTGCTTTCAACTCCGCCCATTGACTACTCTTTCCTGTCCCTGTGAGTTCCATAACTTGTTGTGTACCAGGGTTAAATGCCCCAGCCTTCCATTTCCTGGTTCCTGCCACATATTGACAGGAACCATCAGTGAACCAGGCTCGCTCCTGCTGCTCTGGGGTGAGTTCGCTCCATCTTACCCCCAGTTTCACAGGAGAATCCTGGATTGGTTTTACCTCAAAAGGCACTTCATCCATTTCTGGAACGTCTGCCACTTGCTCGTGGAGCATTGATACTCCTTTTTCTCCTGGTTTCATTCTCTCAGAAACATACCACTTCCATTTTATGATGCTAGCCTCTTGAGCTACCCCTATGCGGTGAGTTGTAGGATTGCTCATGACCCAAGTTAGAATGGGTATATGTG
This sequence comes from Nothobranchius furzeri, assembly GCF_043380555.1. Classification (NCBI taxonomy): domain Eukaryota; kingdom Metazoa; phylum Chordata; class Actinopteri; order Cyprinodontiformes; family Nothobranchiidae; genus Nothobranchius; species Nothobranchius furzeri. The sequence goes on from NC_091741.1 coordinate 76,114,582, forward strand.
TTCTCATCATTACTTCATGCCCCACAGTTTGGGCTTCTGTTTCCAACAAAGCCCAATAACATGCCAACAACTGTTTTTCAAATGGAGTATATCTCTGTCCTGCATCAGGCAATTTCCTAGACCAAAAACCCAAAGGTTTTCTGCACCTATCTTGTTTTTGCCACAAACTCCAGTTAGCATAATCATTTACTGCAGAAACCTGTAACTCCACTGGTCCTGACAACATCTTCCCCAAAGAAACAGCTTGTTGGATTGCCTCTTTAGCTAGTTCAAATGACTGTTGTTGATCAGGCCCCCATTCAAACTGCTCCTTCTTCCGAGTGCATCTGTACATAGGCTGCAAGATCTGTCCTAAATGAGGTATGTGGTGTCTCCAGAACCCGAACAACCCAATATACCGCTGAGCATCTGTCTTATTCTGTGGTATTGGGAACCGTGCTATTTTCTCTTTAGCTTTAGTTGTTATCTCTCTTTCCCCTCTATTCCAGATAATTCCCAAGAACTTCACTGACTGTGCAGATCCCTGCACTTTCGCTGGATTTATCTCCCATCCATGATTCTTCATATGTGTTATCAGAAGTGGGAGCAATTGCTCAACCTCTTCTTTAGTGTTTCCCTGAATCATGATGCCATCAATGTAGTGTGATAGCAATATGCCTGATGGGATCTTTAAAGTCGACAGATTTTCAGCCACTATCCTATGACAGATTGTGGGTGAATGCAAATACCCTTGTGGTAATCTGGTGAAGGTGTACTGTCTTCCTTCCCATGTAAAGGCAAACTGTTCCATCTTGTCCTCAGGGATAGGTATGGTAAAGAAAGCATTGGCCAAATCTATCACCGCATACCATGTACCAGAATGATGCTGCACCCTTTCCACAATCGTGATAACATCCGGAACCGCAGACGTTAAAGGAGGAGTATGTTTATTCAGCGCTCTATAATCCACAGTCATTCTCCATGAACCATCTGATTTCTTCACTGGCCATAAGGGATTATTCCACCGTGTGGTGCATGTTTTCAAAACTCCTGCCTCCAGATATTCTTTAATAGTGTCCGTAATTTCTTTCTGACCCCCAGGCAACCGGTATTGTTTTTGTGATACCACCTGTGTTGCTTCAGGAATGGGAAAAGGTGTCATTTTGACCTTGCCTACCAAAATGGTGTGGATTCTGTTTATACCAAAACAAAATCGACCATGTTTCAGATGAAGAGTCATTCCGGCCAATATATCCATTCCAATAATCCATTCCTTTGCAGGAGCCACTACTACACTGTAATTTCTAATAGGTTGATTTCCTATTTTTAAGGGCAAAGTTACTCCCTTTCCTACTAACATCTGCCCCCCAAGTCCAGTCAAAGGTACAATGTTTCCCTTTATTTTATCAGGATTGCCATGAATTACCGAGGCCTCCGCCCCAGTGTCAACCAATGCCATTACTGTCTGTACTGATTTTTTCCAATAAATCTGTAATTCCACATGTGGTCTGATATCATTTATTGACCATCCTGAGGCACTGGCAACAACCCGAGCTTGACCTTCATCCTATTCATCATCATGTTCCCTTCGGTGCTGTTTTTCCTTTCTACGCTTCACTGCCGCCACCTGATAACACTCATCTGAACTCTCCTCCTCTGAAGATTCCTTGGGAGGGGCGGAAGGTTCAGCAGGCTTCGACGCCACCTCCCTGATCACATTCTGCAACATTCCAGCCAATTCTGACACAGACATCCTGTCGTCCTTTTCAGGACAATGTCTGAACTGACAATGGACCTTCAGTCCCATTTGGCTGCATTTCTCCATCAATGCATTAGTGGGCAATCCATCAATCTCCTCAAACTGCACTCCCGCTTGTCGCAGTGCCCTCCACAGATCTGTTCTAGAGGGGCCCATTGCCCCCCCCTTTACGACCCCTTGAATGTGGATCAATCCTGGGTTTATTTTCAGTTCTAGCTCCCTCTCTCCTCGTCTCAGACCAATCACCCAGCGTGGTGAGTTCGCCAAGACGATCTTTTATCGCGGCAAAAGTCTGGTCTGCCGCGCCAAACAACAAGCTGGTCACCATGGGTTTATAATGTGGTGGGGCATGTCTGATGAGGTGATCTCTAGTTGCCTTAGAGATGTTACAGTCCACCACTCCAGCTCCCCCGTTTCGAGCCACTTGCTCTCTAATAGTGAGTCTGGTGAGCCGCTGAATGGCATCTCTCACTGTCTGCCATTGCCCTTTAATCTCAGACCAGTCCGCCGTGGTAGGATAGATTACATGACATGCCAGAGCATATGCATCCCCCACATTGAAATCTTCATCAGCTGGCAATGCCCGGACTGTAGCCCGGTATTCAGCATTTATCTGTGCATCAGTACTTAATCCTGAAAATCTCATGGCATCACCGGCATCTATGGCTATATCACACGCGCCATCCTCCATAAGGCGATTAAGCCAGGAGTCAGTTGGTTCGCCTGGGCGCTGTTTCAGCTTCCCATTCAAGGGATTTAACTCATCTTGTGAATAATCCTCTAGCGTTGTTAGCAGCCTAGGGGCGGGTTGTGGCTGCTGTTGTAACATCCTTCTTATATTACCCGCCTCATCGAGTTCCGGCCGTCCCTGATCATCCACCATATCTACCAGTATTGGTGGAATAATTTGCTGTTCTCGCCGACGCCTAGTAATAGGTCTTTGTTCTGACATCTTTATCCCCTGTAATGATGGATACAAGGGCTGAGGTGGTGGGTCAGGTTTAATCGCCCACTCCTCCTCCTCATCATCCCCCCAAAGATCCCCGTTCCATTTCTCCGGGTCCCAATCTTCACCAACATTCTTTACAAACGCCCGGATCTGAGCAGGACCTGTTCTACGAGGTCGCTTCTTTTCCTTCCTTTGCGCTCGAGACACAAAAGTCAGCGTTTTATCCAAAACATTCTGAGCATGCTTTAGCTCTTTCCCCATCACACACACTCTCTGCTCAAACTCTGAGCATGATTTTTCAACTTCTTCAGCATGGATTTTCTCCTGCGCCGCTCGCTCTCTACAACTGCTCAATTCTAACTCCTGTTTTTTCCATGCTTCTGCAAAAAGCCACATCATATCTCTCACTCCTGCCAGCGGCGCTTTTTCTTTAACTTCTATCCGCGTCAAACGGTCCAGCACCACGGCGGGGCTGACCACTTCATTTAACTCTCCCCATGGCCCAGGGCGTCCACCGCGCTGCCTTAACATATCACCAATGGTTTGGAACTCCTCCGTTTCCCAGCCGGGAATCGGCACGGGAATCGGCGTTCCCTCCCCAGAAGCACTCGGCTCCTTTTTGCTTCTCCAAAAACACTTCATTGTTGCTGGAATAGCTTGACTGATCCTGTTCGTGACGCCAAAAATGTTCTAAAATAAAATGTTTTATTTTATTTTAATTACCTTAAAAGACTCAAAGTCTCTTTTTACACTTTATATTTATTTAATCAGGATCGTTGTCAAGTCGACGCCAGAAACAATGAAACACAACTTGAATATCAGATGAACAACAAGGCTTTATTCAACCGGCATTCATACAAGTTATCAATCATGAACAAAACATTTCTCTTACCGTTGCTTATGGGTGGAGAGCTGAACACCCCAGTTAGAAAACGTAATCCATGATAGGTGAAGAACTGAACACATGTAATCCATGAACCTCGTCAGGTAGAATCCTTCAAGCAGCTCTAACCCCCCTGAGCCCTGCTCTGCTCCTTATACATTCCCTGATGTGCGTGCAAAGCTGCACACCTCCACCATGATTACCTTGATTACATCCTCATGATCACATTATGTTCGGCTCTACCATGATTACCCTTGATTACATCCTCATGATAAGTGTGATTGACAAAAGTAGTGATCAATAACTTATATAAAGCAATTATACAACAGATGACAAGTTCATTTTTATTACACTCATGACAACTCTGAGGGGGGTGAATTTTTTTCTCACTCTTCTGTTTAAGTGTATTGAAAGCCTAAAATTCTGTATAATTAATGAGCATCCGACCCACGTGACCGCCGCCTCAGACCCACGTGACCACAGAGCTAGCTCCGTGGAAAGGCCTAAGTACAGCCTCGGTCTCTCCTGGAAACTGTGTCGGGATTTTGAGTCTCTGTGCTTGTGAATTCTGTTTTGGATATTATTGGTGCAACTGTTGGACAAAATGACTTGCTGTGGTATTAATTGCACTAATAGAGCGTCCAAGGAGTCTCCACTTCATTTTTTTCGGTAAGTTAAAATCTATGTTTGTATTTTATGTCACTGCCGCGCCTTTAAACTAGCTGAGTTTACCGAAGTAGCTAGCTAACTATCAGTTTAACATGTATCATGTACTGTTTAACCATGAAATTTAAATGTAAAATACGGTAAAATAATTAATAGGGCATATTTCGATGGGTAAAAGGGTAAAGGTGTTTTCATCTGAACCCTTAAAATCTCCAGCAGGCTATGCTGCACTATTGACGTGTTAGCGTGCGGCGCTAACAACTTAGCGACGTGACATGTCTCTGAGAAAGCGTAAAAACACGGACGCTTCTTCTGAAGCGGAAAATAACACTTCTTCTTAAGCAGAGCAGGATGCCGGCTCATTCACGGCCGAGCCGGACTGAGCTCGATAACATTGACCAAGCACAGCCACTGGGTCGTTGTAGCTGCCACCAGGCCTGCTGAAGGAACACCAGCAAGTTTCATCATGTTTTTATTATTTTTATCAGCTGATAGCAGTAAAATTATGGTAAAAAAAACTTTTATCTGTTTTTGATAACTTAATGCCCAGGAAGAGCATCTTCTCTAGACATTAAATATAACCCAAATGTTTTATTATGAGCAGATCTGATGAAGGTGTAGACAAGCAGTCTGCAAAGTAAAACTTGTTTAGAGTCCAAACTCTTACTAAAGCTTTTGAAAAGAAAAAATGGTTGAATTTTGAGAAATATCCACAGCAGGGGAGCGAGACCTCTGAAAAATGTATATTTTCTCTGAATTCATAGAATAATGTGAGGATTCTGGGAAAAGTTGGGATTCTGAGATTAAAACGTAAATCTATCTAATCATAATTCTGGCAGTTTTTGTGTCCTTCTGCTGTGGAAAGTCGTGCAACATGAAGATACTGAGAAGATGTTTAAAACCTGTATTTTTATTCCATCCATAAATAAAATCGTGAGCTATTTTTTAATCCAAATTTGATCCAAAGGGTCATCGTTGGTTCCAGACCCGTTCTACAACATTCCTCTAATCTTAAAGTCTTCATCAGTTTCTTCCTTTTAACAAATATTTATTTGTTCAAATATTTAATATTTATAACTGGAATATTTGTTCCTCTCTCTCCCACTGCAGTTAGTCCTGTCCTGCAACCCTGTTTTTGCAGCTTAGTGAAGCCAACCATCACTAACCTGGGGGTGGTTTTGGACCCAGAGATGCAGATGGACTCCCACATTAGCCAGGTGGTTAGATCCTGCTTTTTCCAGCTTCGCCAGCTACCAAAGATGAAGTCCATCCTGAAAGACGTGTCATATTTTCGACCCAAGCCGGACCTGACCACAGATATACTGCAGCTCGGTGAGTTGGTAGATAGTGCTTGATGTTAGAAGTCTGTATGCCATCAGATAAACTCGCTCTTTTTTTGGGGGGTGAGGCTTATATTGCTGTATGCTCGAGTCAGTAATTTCCGGTAAGTATTTTAAAGCCATATACTTAATTAATTCTTTGTATGAATTTTTCCTCTAGGTGATCCAGAGAGGCTGGACCTTTGGGTGAGCAACCAAAGAAGAGAGGGCTGGACTCCCAATTCATTCTCCCGCTTGTGCAGTGAACACTTTGAGAGTCATCACTTCACCACGGACTCCAGGGTACAAACACACTACTTCATATTTTGGTTGAGATTTAAAAAATTGAAGCATTAGCTGTATAACATACCGACGTTACATTGCTGTGTAACTAGAAGAAAATCTTCCCCACCCTTGAATTGTCTGTGACTAGGGCTGTTTAGATGGGAAACAATCATGTTATTAATTTCCATCTAATTCTATGGTTAATTACTCAGAGAAACAAATTAATTTTTGGACAGTCTTTAATGTGTAACTTTATGTATTTGGATGAATGACAAATATTCATGTTAAACTAAAACGTTAGGCATTTAGGGGGAAAAAAACTAAATAATAAACATTATACAGATGTCAAATAACTCAAACTGTAATTAAACTATATATTTTCAAAGTCTCGATTCTGGATAAAATCCAACAACATATGCTTTATAAATAACAAACACTACACATGCCTTTTACACACACACACACACACACACACACACACACACACACACACACACACACACACACACACACACACACACACACACACACACATGCAAGCACATAAACACACACACAGTTCTCTGGTGTACCAGTGTGTTCTTCAGAAGCTGACCTTGTCTGATGTGTGTATATGTGAATCTCTTTTTTTTTTAAATTAAGTAATTATGTTTTTTTATTTTAGGGGAGAGTTTGCCTGAAGGACACAGCCGTACCTACAATCTTCTCATCCTTTAAGGTCAAAAAACCTGTTCCAAGAAGGGAAGAACAGGTAAATAGGAATGACAAGGTAAGTTTTGAACGTCATCAGCTTATCTGAAAGTAAGATTTAAAAGACCCTATCATCTTTGGTGATCTCACGCCTACACAACATCCTTTGTTCTAATGGTGAAATTAATTTAAGTTGAGCTTTTACCTGCTGACCTCTATGACTTTATTCCTGTTCCTAATTACAAAGAAACACCTGTGCAGAGGAGGTGTTTTGAAGGTGACAGTTTCTGCTTATCAAGCAACAATTGACAGCTACAATAAAGCCTGATTCATGCTTCTCTGTCAGCTCCAACAGGGAGAGACACGCACGCACGGACGGAGACGTTTAGCTCTCATACTTCTCCGTCTCCTGGGGAGTGTTACAAAGCAATTCCCGGACCGGACAGCAGAGGGCGGAGAGCTGTTCTGTGGTATCCTGTCATGTATCGGTCCAAAATAGTGTGATGATATTGTGTTTTTTGTACATAACAGACTTTTTAACAGACAAATTAGTCTCATTCTCCTACACCTCTTCACGGGCTCACCACCTCTAAACCCATGATTCCTGTCATTTCCGTCTACAAATAAAACGCTTGCTGTGCATTGTTTCACTCCTCCAGTCACGGGGAATAAGAACGTTCATGTTTTAGAGTTTTTTTGCGAGGTGTTCTTCAAGTTTCTCCATGTCTGTTGCTAGTTATCCTCGGCTCTTTGTTTTTGAGTGCGCAATGGCGGCGCTGTAGACGACAACGGCATCCTGACCAATCACAAGCTTGCGCTGTCCGTCTCGTTAAACAGATGTTTAAAAAAGTGGGCTCGACTCTGTGCGTACTTGCGTGCCTGCTGGGGCCCTACGCAAGGACGGATAATGGAGTTGCGTGTCTCCGCACTGACGCAGGAGAAGCATGAATCAGGCTTAAGATCAACCCTCCTATATTCATGAAACCAAAGAAGTCCAATTGCCTTCTTCAAAAATCCTTTTGATGTCATACTGAACAACTGTTTTATTTGATTCTAATTTTAATGATTCTGTTTCAGGTGGAAATGCTGTGTGATTCCTGTGCCATGTGGCCCATGACCTGTGTCAGCCCGGTTCTGGATGTGGCATAGCTGAGTTCTCTGTAGCAAGGCTTTCTGGTGCTTGTGGCCGTTCCAGAGTGCACCTGATCCAGTCTAACACTTCACATCCCAGCACACGCACGAACACATGCGTGTTGATGTTTGTTGTTCATGATGTTTGTGGTTCATGGTTTACATGTTTATAGTTGTTCATCCCACGTTTTCTTGATGACTCTTAGAAATGTTTCTTCACAGGTGCAGCTGCTGGTTGCTGTTTTTTATGTTGGTTTGCTAGTTGTATTAATTTTTCTCTTATTTACTTGTTTATCCTCTATCAGCAGTCTTTATTCCAGATTGGTTCAGCATTTATATGCTGATGTGGCAATACATAACCCAAACCAATATTACTCAAGGGGAACCTCGTACACATTAAGGCTCCTTGTCATGAGCCGGGGTGAGTACTCTCTTTCTCTTAACCATCTGTGAGTCTCTTGCCAGGAGAGGGAGTGGCCCAGCTGTTCCTGATCAGCAATCAGCGGGGTGCTTTCCTATTTAAGGTGGATGGTGGACACAATTCGACGCTGGAAGATTGCCTCAGTTTTGGTAGTAACCAGCCACTCGTGTTACCTCTAGTGTTCCTATGATTGTTATTTTGTAGTGTTTTTGCTCTTATATTGGATTTATCATTCTTCAGGATTCCTGTTGACCTCATTGGATACTGACCTCTACTCCAGGATTCTGGTATTCAGCACACGGACCAGGATTTGGATATTCAGCACACGGACCATATCACCACCCTCCATAACCCACCTCTCATCTCACCCAGTGCCCCTTCCACCAGGAAGCCCCGCTTCTCTCCGCCTCTGCTCCCTCTCCTGCACTTCCCCCGGCTCTCTACCTCTCCCTCCTCCAGCCAACTCATACACCCACCACAGTAAGTCTGCTGAACACCTCTGCCTGCCTACAATGGATTTTGAAACCAGAACCTATGCTCACCTGTGTTCTCCCTCCTCCAGATGCTGAGCTGTTGTTGCAGTTCCAACCACAGACTTATCTGTGCACCTAAGTTCCTCCTTATAAATAAATCATTTTTTCCATCAGTTTTTGGTCAGTGTTGTATTCTGCATGTCTTGGGTTAAGTACCTTCCTCCAAACATGACACTCCTCTTCAAAGAGCAAATCTGTTCAGCACATTCTGACTGACAGACCACCATTCTTTCATGTAGCTGTACAGGATATTTTTAGAGTTTTTCTTTTTAAAGATTAATAGGATTACATTTATAGTGCAATACTTTCACATAATCATTTTTCCCACACTTTCTGTATACCTGTATTTTGTTTTTCAATAAATGACAAATTATTTAAGTTTGGTTTTTGTTGCACACAAAGATCTGTAAGAAATATCTACAAAGCTAATGTTTACATAACAAGTATGATTGGGTTTTGCAATACGGCACTCTGTTTATTTTAGTAAGATTTTTAAACCAAGTAAAGTTAGTAAAGAACACATTTCTATTGTCTGCTAAGAAACTGTTGGGATTTAAAATGGGCCTGTTGTACAAATAACTTGTAAATGATTATTCCTCACTTTTTTGTCTTAACCAAAGAAATTCCAGTAATTGAGCAAAAACATTTATTTTTAACACTACATTTTATAAAACAGGGCGCAAAGTGTCTGCATATGTATGTATGTCGATGGTCCGCCCCAACCAAACCAGAAGACCGACGTCAGGGAGGCCAAGGTTGTCTCCGGTCTCTGCAGCTCTCTGGGCACCCCGCCTCACATAGCTGTCTCCAATGATCCAAATGGCTATGGAGAAATAACAGGTTTGTCATAATTGTTTAAAGTACAAAACCATACATGAAGTGGTCAAGACAAGGTATTTGGAACTTACATTTGCTGCATTGTGTAGCTGATGTTGGAGACACAGGTTGCCATGGTGACCTTTTAACAGATCTAAGAAAAATTTTTAATAAAAGAATGAAACTTAAAAACTCCCAGACCTCATGTCATATTTACTAATTAGCTATGGCTGATTTAATGTTTGGAACACAGTGAGTTACACTAATTCTAATATATTTTTATTTCTATTACACATACATACTTTTTAACTGTTATTTTCACATGACTGTTATCAGGCTCTCTTGTTCTGGTTCTCATGATAATTCTGTGTCTTCCAGTAAGTTATCTTGTGCTTACTTCATCTGTATAATGTCTCTTTACTTTTGAATTGTACTGAGTCCAGAATAAAGGCTAGTTGGCTGTACAAGATACAAACAAGTATTACATTTTGGAAATGTATGAAATGTATTTAGGCTGCTAATTTAGCTTGAATACTAATAACTGCCGTATTTTCCAGACTATAACTCGCACTATTTTACATAGTCTGGCCGGTCCTGCTACTTATACTCTGGAGCGACTTATATAACAAAACATGTAGGTTACACCGCGCTGCTGCGGGCCGACTCCGACCCGTGGCGCGCTGTTGTTCATTCTGTTATGGTTACCGGTGCTTGTCTTGCAATGTGAAACGCTTGGTCTCAGATTTTGTAAGAAAAATAATAAAATGTCCCCCCAAATACAACTTAAATATATTTTCTCTTCTTCATGATACATTTAATGGCTGGTGCGACTCAGGAGTGATAGCGCCGAAAAAAACTGTACTGAAAACTTACTCAAAGCAAAATGTTTTCATTACGGAAATAAATTATAAACTTACCGATTTAAAACTTTTTAATACAGGTACTTCTCATGAACAGGCGCAGAAAACCTCCACCTAAACTCCGTGTGAGGGTCAGGTCGATGGGTGTTCCAGTTAGCTCCGGTTGGGTTGAAGCTAGGTGGCTACATCCGTTAGCTTGGCTCCCACGTCCGCTTTAGCTTTGGGTTAGCCAGGGTTAGCTTCAGGTTAGCTCGTAGCTAGTTCGCCTGGGTGTCGTCACTCGATCCCAGCCTTACAGCCCCACCCTCAGCTCCTCCTCTCTTCCCTTTTATGGAATTGTCTGGGCTGGACGGAACCTGTGACACGGTCAAAATGGCGGTGGTGGCCACCTCCCATTATAGACAAAAAACGTGTTATTGGAGCCTATGGAATCATTTTGTCCAGTATGTACAGTCTATGTTATCAGGCCACATTCCACAGCTATGATGAAATGAGAAAGAACTCTGTGACTTTCTCATTAACATATGATTACTTAAAGAGAAGCATTTAAAACAGTAACACATCAAAATACCTAACACTCACACTGATTGGTTGTAACTCAGTAGGAAATGACATCAGCAGATGTCCAAAGCAACCGGCAGAAGTAAAATTAGAAGAGTAGCTGGTAAAACAGAATGGAAGCAAAAAAGAAAAACAAAAGCACTGATCGCATTTAAAGTTTAACTCCTGACACCGGAAAACTTGACGGATTTCCCCCACAGTGGTTGGAAAAAACAGGGAAAATTCCCCCACAGACTTTATTAACAGGGTTTGTCTCACAAAACTCAGAGCTGTTCTTTCCCTCTGAATGTGTTAAGTTATGATATACTTCTATAAAATAAATGCTTTTATAATTATTAATGTTACTTTGGGTGTTTTTTGGGGCTGATCAGTGACATCTCTCATTGCCAATTCAGTCGTGATATGCTGACGTCTGTGCAAGTTCTCAAATGGCTGAATTTGAATGGAGACACAACAGCTGAGAGGACGGGAACATCCTATCTCCTGGTCAAGTTCCCCATCCCAGCCACTACCCTGGAGTTCTGGTAATGGAAACATGCCTATAGTCCCTCCAGTGTGTCCTGGGTCTTCCTTTAGGTCTTCTTCCAGTTGGACATGCCCATAAAACCTCACCAGGGAGGCGCCCAGGAGGCATCCTAAGCAGATGCCTGACCCAACTCAACTGGTTCTCCTCGATGTGGAGGAGGTGCGGGTATACTCCGAGCCCTATCCCAAATGACAAAGCTTCTCACCCTAAAAGAGAGCCCAGACACCCTGTGGAGAAAACTAACTTTGGATGCTTGTATCCGTGATCACGTTCTTTTGGTTGTACCATCCAGAAATGGTCAGTTTTTCATCTACAGTTTGACCTCTTCAGTATCTGGTCATATGGAGACAGGAGTCTGCATCTAGGGCCTTTAATCTGCTGGATTCTGCTATTCTATCAGCTGAAGTCCAGGCCTCTGCAGCTTTGCACTGGATAATATATTGTCAACAAAACTGTTCCCGTCTCAAGACCTTAAGCTTTCACTTATCGCTTCTACAGGACTCCTCCTGCCTCTGAATAAAAGTGAACATATTAAACTCATATGAGTTAACTAATCATATAATGAAATGAACAATATGGTTAATTGAAATGTTTTGATTAATCTGTGCTTAAATTAATAAGGTTGATTAATCTGTGCTCAGAACTAACGTAAATCCTCTACGGTTCGGTCCAGCCCGTCCAAGAGGCTCCGGTCCAGCCCTTCCACGAGGCTCTGGTCCAGCCAGTCCGAGAGGCTTCGCCCAGTCCGACGCCTCCTGTCCAAGGGTCAACGCCTCCAGGCCAGAAGTCGATGCCTCCAGGCCAGAAGTTGACGTCCCCAGTCCAAGGGCTGACGTCTTCTGTCCAAGGGTCGACGCCTCCAGTCCAAGGGTCGACGCCTCCGGGTCAGACGTTGATGCCTCCGGGTCAGAAGTCGATGCCCCCAGGCCAGAAGTCAATGCCCCCAGGCCAAAAGTCGACGCCCCCAGGCCAGAAGTCGACGCCTCCAGTCCAGAAGTCGACGCCTCCAGTCCAAGGGTCGATGCCTTCAGTCCAAGGGTCGATGCCTCCAGTCCAAGGTTCGACGCCTCTGGGTCAGAAGTCGACGCCCCCAGGCCAGAAGTCGACGCCCCCAGGCCAGAAGTCAACGCCCCAGGCCAGAAGTCGACGCCACCTGTCTCGAAGTCGACGCCTCCTGTCTCGAAGTCGACGCCTCCTGTCTCGAAGTCGTCAGAAGTAGACGTCTCCAGCTCCAGCTCTGAAGTAGACGTCTCCAGCTCCAGCTCTGAAGTAGACGTCTCCAGCCCCAGCTCTGAAGTAGATGTCTCCAGCCCCAGCTCTGAAGTCGACGTCTCCAGCCCCAGCTCTGAGGTCGACGTCTCCAGCCCCAGCTCTGAGGTTGACGTCTACCCGCCTCAAGCGTCAACATCCCCGTCTCAAGTCTCAACGTCCCAGTCTCAAGCCTCGATGTCCCAGCCACAAGAGTTCCAGTCTCCAGAGTCCCAACAAGGGTTCCAGTCTCAAGTGTTCCAGTCTCAAGCGTTCCAGCCTCAAGTGTTCCAGTCTCAAGAGTTCCAGCCTCAAGTGTTCCAGCTTCAAGTGTCCCAGTCTCAATCGTTCCAGTCACAGTCCCAGTATCAAGTGTTCCAGTTTCAAGTGTTCCAGCCTCAAGTGTTCCAGCCTCAAGTGTTCCAGTCTCAAGTCTTCCAGTCTCAAGAGTTCCAGTCTCAAGAGTTCCACTCTCAAGTGTTCCAGTCTCAAGCGTCCCAGTCTCAAGCATCTCAGTCTCAAGCATCCCAGTCTCAAGTGTTCCAGTCTCAAGCATTCCAGTCACAGTCCCAGTCTCAAGTTTTCCAGTCCCAGTCCCAGTCTCAAGTGTTCCAGTCTCAGGAGTCCCCTGTGTTCCAGTCCCCTGTGTTCCAGTCTCAAGAGTCCCCTGAGTTCGAGTCCCAAGTGTTCCAGTCTCAGTCCCTGTCTCCAGAGACCCTTCCTTGTCCTTGAAGTCCCTTCCTCATCCTTCTCCTCCAAAGCCCCCGATCCCCAGAGTTTCCTGTTCCCACCTCTGGGTTCCCCGTCGCCGGCCCCCTAGACTTCCCTGGTCCCGCCTCCTGGTTCCCCGTTGCCGGCCCCCAAGACTTCCCTGGTCCCGCCTCCTGGTCCCCTGTCGCCGGTCCCTCTGAGTCTCCTGTTCCCTCCTCGCCCACCCTTGTGGGTTGTTTTTGTTTGGTCCCTCCTCTCCCTCCCTGTGTTTTTTGTGTCCTGTTTTGTTTTTGTCTTTTGTTGTGGTTTGTCTTGTTCTCGTCGTGGGCGTCTGGTATCCGCCCCTTAGTGGTGGTGTGTGTGTGTGTCATGGTCTGTGTCTGGGACTGTGTCTTCCTTCATGTGTCTCCTGATGTTTCTCCATCCCTCTCTAGATTCCCTTCTGTGTCTCATAGCGCCCTCATGTGTCTTTTGTCTGCGTCTCAGTTAAGTGTCTTATGTTGTTACCCTTTTTAATCATTCCTCCCAGGTCAGCTCCAGCCTCTTTGTCCCCAGCTCAGTGTATGTGTGTGTGAGTGTATTTGTGTGTGTGTGTGTGTGTGTGTGTGTGTGTGTGTGTGTGTGTGTGTGTGTGTGTGTGTGTGTGTGTGTGTGTGTGTGTATGTGTGTGTGTGTCTGTGTGTGTGTGTGTGTGTGTGTGTGTGTGTGTCCTCCCCAACTCAGTGTAAGTGTGTGTGTGCGTGACCTCCCCAACTCAGTGTATGTGTGTGTGTGTGTGTGTGTGTGTGTGTGTTATGTTCCTCCTCCAGCTAGTTTGTGTGAGCCCTTCCCTCTGTCTTTAGATATTGTTGTTAGTTTTGTGTTTACGTATTTGCCCTCCTCTGTTTCTGTTTTCCCAGGTAGATTATTATATTCACCTGTCTTCCCTCCAGCCCTCACTCCACACACCTGCTGCCAATTTCCCTAATTACTCCTCCCTGTGTATTTAAGCCATGTCTTGTTGGTCCATTGTTGTTGTTTGTCAGCGTTGTTTTGGTGCTCTGTGTGAGTTTTTGTCTCATCCCCTGACTTTGTGCTCTAAGTGAGCTTTTAGTGTCCTGTGCTCCAGGACTTTTGGATGTTTTGGCTCGCTGCCTTTGGATTTATTTTTGTTCCTCCTGCTAAATAAAAGGATTTTTACTTTATACCAACTCCTGCCTCTTGTCATCTGGGTGATCAGCATTTTGGGCCCTAACCATTCGCACAACGTGACATTACCTTTGAACTGCCGTTCTAAAAGATCTACCGACCGCAAAAACAGTGGAGTGCTCACCAGCCACATCAGTTAGGTGCGTCACTGAGGACAAAACAGGTGATGCGCCCCGATCCACAGCAGCGAAAAGCATCAGGCACAAATAAAAGAATAAAAGTCAGAAAACATAAAAGGAAATGAGCTGACATGAAAGATCGCATGTAAAATTAGTTTTTGAGGTGGCAGCACCTGATTTGATAATGTTACTGTGACCGTGCTCAGGACGCAGATGTCTGGAGCGCGTCCACAATCAGAGCTTTGCATGCGCAAGCTGGTTACGGTTAGGATGGGGGTGAGGGGAAGGTTAAATTGCAAGAGGGTAAACGTAACAATTTGGTTAAATGTCCGTTTTATGGCGGGTGCCAGTACCGACGCTCTGGCACAGCGCGTTGCCTCCTGACGTGCAGGAGCTTATCACCTGGTGACAGCAGGCTGCTGTCTTTTCTGAGGACTGCATCTTGCCGGTCATTATCACGTGGCAGCGACTAGTCAATGACAGGCATAAAAAGTCACTATAGAGCGGTGAAGTCGACTAGTGACTAGTTCATACAACCCCTACTGCTCCCCAGAGTGTTCTGCAGCATAATCAGCACGTTCTCTTTGAACTTGATATCAAATTTTTGCCTCCTCTTCGTCTCTGCACGGTTAAAGTTACCCTCGCAGTCTATCACTGGCAAATCAAAAGTGAGACGGATGACACAACCGCCCCCCGTACTTGCTTGTTACCACATTCCACCTGGCCACAATAAAAAAACGGCCATTATTCACCTCCGCCGACTCCGACACCAGCCAAAATATGATACCCGGCAGTTAATTGAATACAGGCTAATATTAGAGGATTTACAGTAATAAGGATGAAATGAAATATATGACCCAAATATTTAGTCAGCGTACGTGACTTGACAAGCACACACTCATACATATGGTTAAAGTACTCTCATGACATATTGCTTTCTGATCCACAAATCAGATCTCCTGTATCTTGGAAAGGTGTAGTTCTGAGGTTTGTTTGTTAACACCTTGTTTCATGTCACATTCTGATTGGCCATGTAATCATAATATGGCAAATGTTAAAACAGAATCACTTGCTGACTCAGTTAATTTTGAGCCTAACTCCGGACTGGCCAACTCTCTAACCACCGCATCTCTTGACAAGCTGTCAAACCTGTTGCACGCAGCAGCGACACAAAAACTTGCTCCTTCAGAACAAAGCTGACACAGCCAAGAGTCCTTCAGAGTCCATCCTTCCATAGACGCAAACAACTACCTATTGTGATCCGGGAGATGACTCTGGACCGACCTGGTCATACTGCAGTTTTTTCTACAAACCTCTGTACCTTGGGGTCACCCGCCCCCCCGACATCTTGGATCCGAAAGAGAGTCTCCTCAGGTGTAGCGTCATGAAGGGACTGCTTTCCCCTCTCTCCTCATGAAGAACTTATCTCCGTGAGATATTGCTCAAGGCCTTTAATGCCTCTGCATCTAAACTGTTTTAATTAACTATTTGCCTCCCCCTACAGCTCAAGAAGAAAGAAGACCAATAACTCTATTAAATAATAATCAAATAACTTTTTTAGTCCAAATAATCATGTAAAACTCAATGTGAAATCAGTCTGTGAAATGAGAATATTAATTACTTGATATTATAATCATATGATAATATTTTAATAAGTAATATAACTTTAAACTACACACTAGACTGATCACACGTAATGTTAAAATCACATGACACATTCCTTTGTCTCTCCAATCAGACCTTTCCTTTCTGACACGTGGTGTGATCTGTGTGGTGTTCATTTTTGTTGTTACATTCTGATTCGACCATAAATCAAAACATCTGAATTATAAAACTAATTCCTATGTCACCCTTAACTCATTTCAAACGTTCTAGAGTTTCGAGCCGGCCACTCGTAACTTTTATCCACAAAGAACCTTGACCAGCCGGATAATAAAACCTGTTGCAAGCTACACCTGACGCAACGCTCCTTCAGAGTAAAAGCTGAACTCACTGACCCTTCAGGGTCCCGCTGGCGCTGTCAAACAACTGCCGCTTACCTGGAGGCAATCCCAAGACTAGTCTGTCGTACCGTACGCTGTTTCGGTACCAAATGGGGGTCCGAGGACCTGGCATTCTGGATCTACAATGGAGGTCTCCGTCAAGGGTATGTCGCGCGGTAAGATAGCGTCTGAATGTGGTTTTTGAAATTCCGACTGTAGTTTAGAGCAAAAACATTCGCTCCCACACAGAACAAATGCTTCTCCGAAAACGAGAGTTCTGATAACACATCCCACATTACACATCCATCTTGCCTCATTCACACCTAGATCCATTCATCACATAGTGTTTAGTTAGTTAGCCTTGTTTTAAATAGTTTAGAAAAAAATCTTCTTAAACTTTAAATCTTCTCTCTCTCTCTCTCTCTCTCTCTCTCTCTCTCTCTCTCTCTCTCTCTCTCTCTCTCTCTCTCTCTCTCTCTTTTGACTCTGGGTTAATATGAAGTGTTACCTAATCCCTGCAATAAAAAGTTCCGATCTTCTGTTTAAGGTGGTATTCAAAGATACATCAAATTGATTTCCTTTTTCTATGGAATCTCACCTTTGATGGTTTCCTAAGTAAGATGCAACTACTGAACCACTACACAGGGGTACGTAGAATGCAGCAAGGTTGCATCTGATGCCGTTTTATAAACCATCACTTATAGTTTAATGCAGACCAAATTCAATCCCACTCAGAACTCAGTTTCCTCTTGATCCAAGGTTCTGATAAACATCACACACCATTCCATCATCATACATCACATTCCATCCACTTATATTCATCCATCACATTCATCTTATGTATAACTTGTCTTGTTTTTAATTTGTTTAGAAAATACATTTCTTACTTCTGATAAACTTGACTCTGTCTGAATTAATACGAAGTGAGTTTGATCACTGAAAAAGAAAATAATCCTTCTGATTAAACATTCAAAGATCAATCAGGTTGATATCCTATATTTATAGAGAACATCTTATTGGTCACAAGTAAAGGTAGTTTAATAAGCTTAAAAGCAACATATTATACCCTCTTACAATGTCATTACCCAAAGCTCATGACCATGGGTGAGGGTTCGTAGATCGACCGGTAAATCAAGAGCTTTGCTCTCTGGATAACCTCTCTTTTCACCACGAGAGATTGGTACAACGCCGATGCAGCATCAATCCGCCTGTTGATCTCGCACTCCATCCTTCCCTCACGTAATAATAATTGTCTTAAAAAGTGCAAAATGTTCGTAACGCTGCTCCTTGGTTTATTGCTCAGCCAGCTCTGGCATGAAAGTGAGCAAGAAAGATGTTTGAAGGGTAGAAGAAAACATTACCAGCAAAATAAAAGATGAGGAGAGGTGAAGAGTTTGTTTCTGACTGCTCACATGTTTTTAAATGTTCCTGTTTTTAATGTTGGTTGGTTGGTTGGTTGGTTGGATGGATGGATGGATGGATGGATGGATGGATGGATGGATGGATGAATGGATGGATGGATGGATGGATGGATGGTTGGATAGATGGTAAGAAACTCTGCTGACATTTTTTAAAATGTTACTGAAATTACAACTGTTCTGCCTGCTTATTTGCTTCTTTGACATTTGAAAAATAAATGTCACATCAAACTTTCTTGCACACCAGCTTGAGGCGAAAGGAAAACAACAACACAACAGCTTGATGTTGTTCATTACCGTGGTGGAAATATACTTTCCACAATGTAGAAGCTATACATCTTTAGTGTATGCCCATCATGATTTAAGTTTGTCAGAACTATAATCCCCAGGCCCTCTGCTGATAAATCACAATATCTGTTTTGTTTCACTCTCTGGGGTGACTTAAAATGGTGGAATACATGGTAGAAATACCCCCCCCCCCCCACACACACCCCCCCCCCACCCCACACACACACACACCACCCCACCCCTGTGCACCAACATTCAGCTACAGGGATCACACACTGTACTGGAACATAAGAAGCCAGCTAACACTGTTGCCATGACAACCCAGCCAGAGGATAACTGTTTTACAGCATATTACACCACCCACCACCTTGGCTGCCTCAGAAATGTGCTGCTTTGGGAGTCACTCAGGCTCACCAATGGTAGTGATTACTTCAAGACAATTCTTCCTCCTAGAAGAAGTGACCAAAATCAGCAATGAACATCGTGACTACCTTATTGTTACATATGTGGGTTATCTACCTGTTTTGGAACTTTATACTTTTGGAACTTAAAATTAATATATGCAATTTTCGGGTACTGACCCTGGATTGTATCAAAGGCCCGTTGACTTTACAGCACTGAGACTTGCACTTGAGTTCCATGCTATACAACAATAATTATAACATACGAGACAGACATACAGACATTGGAGGTTACATTTTTACCATCAATTTTGGATATTTGAAATGTTCTCTAATTAAAGGCCAAGTTAACACATTTTGTCAGCACATTTGCAGTGGTCTCTAATGTAAATGAAGGCCTTTTGAGTCAATCTATGTGGGAAAAAGCTCTGGCACTCCTGTTTCAGGAAGTATAAGTTAGTCAGAGTAGAAGGGAGTAGCAGATGGCAGGTTTTGGAGTCTTCTGTCCTGATATTCAGACATCTCACCTCTGATTGGCTAACAGCAGCACAACTCTATCACTGGCATTTTTTGCTCGGCAACATTGTTTTATCTCCACAAATAACACAAGCTTCGAGGAGTTCTGCCATGTTGTGGAGTTGGTACTGAGTCATGCTTCTGTGTCTGCGTCAGTGCGGAGACATGCGACGCCATTATACGTCCTTGTGGGCCTGCTGGAGACCCCCCGCAAGGATGGACGGAGTCAAGCTCTCTTTTCTAAACATCCATCCGTCGAGACGGAGAACACAAGCTTGTTATTGGTCAGGGTACCACTGTCATCTACAACGCCACCATTGCACCCTCAAAAAGATAAAGACAGCCGTGGATATCTAGACACGGAAACGCGGAGAAGCTTGAAGAATACCTCACGAAAATACGCTAAAAACATGAACGTTTAATTCCCCTGTGACTGGAGGAGTGAAAAGATATGCAGCAAGCATTTTATTTGTGGATGGAAATGACAGGAAACCTGGGTTTAGAGGTGGCGAGCACATGAAAAGGTGGAGGAGAATGAGAGACAAATTTGTCTGTGTTAAAATGTCTCATATACAAAAAAACACAATATAAACACACTATCTTGGACCGGATACATGACAGGATACCACAGAACAGCGCTACACCCTCTGTTGTCCTGGCAGGGAACTGCTTGGCAACACTCCCCAGGAGACGGAGAAGTATGAGGGCAAAACATTTCCCTCTGTCCGTGCGTGTCTCTCCCTTTTGAAGCTGACGGAGAAGCATGACTCAGGCTTAACAGTTAGCTTCTACTAGCTGAGACGATCTCTGCTGTTTGCTGAAATAACAGCCTTCCCAGTGACAAGTCAAGACGGATGAGTCCATGACTGCTAATTTGACAATGGGACGAGCAATTGACTGAATTTTCTACTCTGAGTGTTACTCCCATCTATTTTTGGTGGCTAATACAGGAGATGGGGTAGAAGACCATTTCTATGTTTAGCCTGAAACCTTAGCCTAGAGTGACTGATCTATTTAAAAAAATAACACGTAAAAAATTGTTTCTCAGTGAATTTAAATACCTTACATTGTTTAAAGGTTGAATATGGATCTCTTTATTAAAAAGCAAAAATTTGTAGTGATACTTCCTCCACAGAGCGTTTAAAGGTGCGCAGAATGAAGGTATGGTCTTTCCTTCTAAAGCTATATTTTAAATAAAAAATAATCAAATATTTATTTTGACAAACAGGACACTGGGTTTATGTTTACATCTACCATCCAATAGATGGCACCACTGAGGGTTGCCTAACAGTCCGTTTTGCACAACAAGGCTGGCGGCACTGTGGAAAATGGCGGACTCTGCAAGTCAAGCAGCTGTTTCTGAGCCCAGAAGATGTCGTTACTCTTCTCTGAATAGTCATGGCCATATAAGAGTGAGTTTAGGTGAAGCCTACAACAGATAGACCCAAAAAATTGTTTTGCATATTGGCAGCAAACCTGGTATCCCGACGGCCGGAAATCTTGTTTTGTTGTTGCAACTACAACCTCCACACACTAGATGTCTCTTTGGTGCTCATTTTCCTTATCCCAAAATACCTCCATTTAAACAAATCATATTAAACTTCATTTGGGAAATTTTATCCTGTCAGTTTTTTCACAATTGTTGCCATGTTTATATCAGTGAGTTAATGCAAGCTTTAGACCTGCAGCCTCTTTGCTCAGTGTCATTTCTGAATTATGAATGCCTTTTAAAGAGGCCAGGGATGATATTAGTTAATAAAATTGAACATGAAACATTGTCCTTGGTGTGCTACTGACATCTCCTATATGAGGAGGCAGATCCAGGCCATCCCCTGTTTACCTTCTGTCATCATCAGCTTTAGTCCAGAAATAACAGTATCACAACAGCCACTGACAATAACCAATGCAACACTGGATGAAAGGAGGAAGACCGTACTTGTGTCACACAGGCTGATTGCTCAGACAGCTGCAGATACATTTTAGTTACACACTCTACTGTGCAATGATTGGCTGAACTAATGGTCTGTAGTCACTTTTGATTTCATAAATGTGGTGCGGCTGATTGGTGGAATCATGACATTGCTTGTTTGGCTTGCAATGCAATTTAATTCAAGTTGTTTCTTTTCAGATGAAGCAATAATGTATTGAAGCTTGGTTTAACAAAAGCAGCATCACATTTTGGGGGTTTAACTTACCAGAAATTTTTATAAAATCTAAAATTTAGAAGGAATATAAGACTTATTGCATAGAAAATACTACTTTTTTGCATTGCTGAGGGATTACAGTTTCTCAAAAAAAAAATCTGTTATAGATGCCTCTTTGAACAGAGAACCAGATTCGATCTGACCAGATTGTTAAACTAACAGCAATAGGACCAAGATCAAAGTGGACTGACAGCCTTGAAACAACTTCACTCAAAAAAAATAAATAAATAAATAAATAAATAAATAAATAATAAATAAATAAAAACGGTAACCCTAAATAAATAGCAAAAGAATTCATGAAAATTGTTCTTTAAAAACGTCTACCTTAATCCTAAGCCTAACCTTCATAGATGGTCCATACCCTAGATAGTGGCAGCATTAGTATACTGCAGTTGACAGCAATCTTAGCGCTACTTGGGCCGGTGTCGGTACAGGATCTGCTCGGGTGCAGGATCTGCTCGGGGTCCTTCGACTGCCGATGACGTCACATTACTGCAAATCTACTCGGCTTTCACACATACGTTTTGGAAAGAAATCAGCAAATTTGTTAATAAATTCTTGTTTGTTAACATCTAAATGTTTTCTTTACAATTGTAATTTGTTAATCAAACACCATATTATCTTTGTTTTGTAAAGAATGTGAAACTGCATAAAACCAACATCGGACAGACAAAAAACAGAACAGTTCTTATATGTGAAGCCACATCTGTTTGTATTAATGTGGAATTTGTCTGTATATTTCCTTAGTTGTTATCTAAATACATTCTTTGACTCAAAATATTGCTTGGTGTCTTTCAATAAAGTTCTTATATTTTATATTGCCCCATCTCATCAACATCAAGAGCTTTTGAGGTCACTGTTCATCATTTGCTTATATTTTACATTTCCTTTGGAAATTCAAACATATTTTCTCCAAAAAAAGAGTTGATTTTTGGACTACAGGACTACAACCGCTAAGACTACGATCACAAATTTGTTCTGACCAATCAAATTCATAACGTGATAACATCACTTCCGTAAGCTTCATGTTCAGCCAATCAACTACTTTGATGTCATCGGCAGTCAAAGGACCCCGAGCCTATCCTGCACCCGAGCAGATCCTGTACCGACACCGGCTGTTAGCACACCAAACTGAAGCTAGTCCAATAGCTCCTTGAGCCTTTAGAACCCAAACCATTTTAATTAGAAAACTGATTGGAATAAATGCATCAAAATGTAGAAAATAAAATAAAATAAAGAAGTAAATATATTTTGATATATGTTTGAATAGAATGTCACTTTGGTTTTCAAACTTGAATATTTGACACAAGAAGCAATTTTGCAGATGTTTGAAATGGGTTGTGACACCACAGATCCTTAAGGGTTGTGTAAATACCTCTGAAGGAACGAAACACAGTAGAGATAACAAGAAATCAGTAACTTTTATTTAGAAATAGTCCCAAAAAATAAAGAAAGTTAGCACACATTCCAAATACAAAATATCAGTGAAGAGCCTGGATATGCAATGAAAATTGATTAGCAACTATGTCATGTTTCTATTGTTAATTTCATTAAACAACTGTGATAATAATAATAATAATAATAATAATAATAATAATAATAATAATAATATAAATAATAATAATTATTATTAATATTATAATAATACAAGTTATGACTGCTGGTTGCAGTCAACATAAGAATAATTTTGACGGGGACGGACAAAAATACACTCATTTGTAAAATCGCAGCTCACAGTGAGATAGCTCAACTAAAACTAAATATTTTATTCAGGAAAAAGTTAATTTAATTTAGCAAAGCTATTCTCAAAAGGGGATATATTTTTCCATGTTATCGCATTTATATAAAATGTATGTTTTATGTTTATATATATATTGTGTATATCTATGTATATATACTTTATATTGAAAATCCAATTTTCAAACTGTTAACCTCACAGTATCAACATTAAAATGATAACCCAGTTTTGGCAGTAATTAAATAAACCCATTTTGTATTTGCAGCAACAACATGCAAGTGATGCTACTACGTTGTCAGATCAATGCAAAATACATGGAGACTGGAAAACAAAGCAAAAAGGCTATTGTTATTAGCATTGTCATTGCCACCAACTGTACACCTAGATACAAAAGTTATAGAATGTATCAGAATCATTTACATTCACTGAGATGACAGTGATTTATTATAATAAGAATATATTTATATCTACTGGCACTGGAATTTGGCACTCGTACCTTTTTGGCCTTTTGAACCATCACCTAAGCCATGTGGATGCCTCACTTTTATGACGGTTCAAAAGGTAATGCAATAATACCATATCATACTATTCATTGTTTTCCATTCATAGCATGTAAACAGATTTGTTTCCTCTTGAACATAGAGCAATGACTCTAATCCTCATTGGAAAATATACAAACAGCAAAAGCACTGAAGCAAACCAAGAGTCAAAGAATAAAGTAAAATGTCTGCACCAAATCTAACAAGATAATAAAACAGAGGATTAATTGAAAATGCCAAGCATTGACATATAGTTCATATCAACACCAAATGCCAAAGAATAAAATATACAGGAAAATTTTTAATAGGAATTAATTACATGATTTTAAGATGTCACCCCTTAATGTATTTGGCTTAAAAATATGGAACTAAAAGCTGTTTAGATTTTTTTTTCTCTTTCTTTATTCTCACATATTAAGATGTTTATAACCAACCAGTATGTAAGCAATTTTATTTAAAAGCTATTTTGTGAAAATACATAAAAATGCATTTTTTTCATAGTTTTGTTATTTGCAAATTTTCTTAGAAAAAAATGAAAATTTCACATCTTAATGCAGATGATATCAAGTGTGCTTGAAATTCCTGTTTGGCAATGGTGGCAACAGAAACAATGTGTTTGTGACATCTTCCATTCACATACACACACCAACACACATTCATACACACTCATGCTTTTCACCCAATAAAAACACAGCTGAGATGACTGAATCTCTGACTCTCAGAAGATACCTCAGCTGTCAGTCAAGCCCTTTCTCCAGGTCTCAGTCCAGGCCACGCAGATAGGAAATCAGCAGTTCAAAAACACGAGCCACCTTTGATAATCCAAGATGGAACTACTCTCATAAAGGGAGGTGTTTTCATGTGGTGGAGAATGGAGTCAAGGGAGCAACAATACAAGTCTTTGTGACAAAGAAAGTGAAGGCCCACATCTCCTATTTTTAACTTTTCACCAGACATTAAAAAAATCAGTCAGAACAGAAGAAGAGAAGGGCAGAGAAAGGAATCTCTCTATTGAAACCATTGTAAGGCACTCAGGAGTTTCTCGTGGATCAGGATAGATCTGTCAGGCTGACGTTTAGTCCCATGTCAGGTCTCACGTAAGGGACAGCATGGACAGCTTTAGGAAACTCTGGAGTCATCACCCGACCATTCTCCCCAGTACTCCCTGTGACGGAAAGTCTTGCTTTATTCCTCATGGCATCCCCAAAGGTCATCTATAGAAACACACAAGTCACATGTACAACCAGACACAAACAATCATGGCCACATTCACGCGCACATACAAGGATCCATACACAAACAAGAAAGCAGCATGTTAGATTGGTGATATCACATCAACAGGCTTAAAAGATTTTAAAATGTATAAAACATGAAAATGTAGATGAGAACTGAACATGTCGACCATTGGTAACACAATGCAAGATGCAAATGATCTTATGGTCATTGCAAGCATTATTGTTGAAGTATGTTACTATGACAGAGGTATTAACAAGCATGGCCATCAACAGTCATACATGAAAATGGTTTTAAAGACCAAGAACACGTAAACAAACAAACACAATTTTACGCTTTTAAAAAAAGGGGGAGTATCTCTCTCTCTCATTAAAATCATAAATCACCAGTACATACGATCCTTTGGCCAACCTCTTCATTCACTAACATTGAAGGATGGTACGGATGGAGCCAAAAAAGCGTGCATTGGGGGGAATTTATGAAAACCTCGTTCCCTACCCCCTAAATTTTTACACTTTCGATCCCATATACGTTGTAACCTTCCTTATAAGTTGCAAAATTCTGTGAATTCTGCGAGGAAGTTGGGTTAATATTCTGTGCATTCTTTGCCACCTTCATTCGTTTCGCCTCTGCTCGGGACTTGTAACAGAACTCGATCAAGGCCACCAGCATGGCCAAACCGAGTCCTCCGACCAGAATGTAGAAGACCCCAGCCACGTTGCTCAGGCTGAGGGCACTTGTCTTCTCCTGTGAAATGGACACGACACAGGGATCAGTTTCAGTGAAAAGGCAACATTTCATGAAAAACACAACAAAACAAAAAGACATGAATATGAATGAAACAAAACAAAAAACACAATTACAACACAATCTTTTTACAAAAGCACAAAAATGCACCACTATTTATAATATTTAGATTTTTTTTACAATTAAAATCTAAAAACACCAAAGAAAATAAGACAAATACCACATTTTGTGGTTTTTTTTTTCATGTGGGGCAAATCTAAAACAATGTAGT